>NW_021703777.1:75112629-75393113 GCF_005190385.1 Monodon monoceros
TATATATATATATATATATATATATATATATATATATATATATATATCTCTGAAATTTACATGGGCACGCTGATTTGGAACTTTAACATGTGAACTGCCTCTTAGTAAAAGGCGAAAAACTGCCACAATTCAAAGGAATGGGGAAAGCTGCCTGAAAACAAACAAAACCCCCAAACCACCATTACCACCAAAAAGTATCTTCTTTTTCCGTAGAAAAGAATGCAAAGATAATGCCCCAACCTGAAGTTTGGGAAGCACAATTCAGAACTTGGCAGTCTAGAACCATCTTCACTTCCTCTCTTTCTTTCCTTAGAATCCAATTTGGCAACAAGCCCTGTGGGATGTGCTTTGAAACGTCTCCCAGACTGGACCTTTCTTCTCTATTTCCGCCATCCCTGCCTCAGTCTGAGCCCTCCCCTCGGCATGCCTCACAACTGGGTTCACTGCCTCCAGGCTCTCCAGGCCATCCTCAGTGCTGTCTGATCAGCCTTCCTAAAAGCAGACTTCCTCAGGATCCACAGTGATTCCATCAGTCTCACCCTATTTCCTTCTACTCCAAAAACATGCCCCCTCCTCTAGTCCAGGAATTCCTTTACCTGCCCACAGACTCCAGCCTCAGGTCCTTTGCTCGTGCTGTTCTCTCTGTCTAGAATGCCCTTCCACCAGCCCATCATCTTATTAAAAATCATTTCCCGCATGGTCCCTTTAATGCAGTGCTCCTCAGACTTCACTGTGCTTATGAATCATCTGAGGATCTTGTTACAATGCAGATTCTGATTCAGTAGATCCGAAGTGGGGGCAAGACTGCAATTCTAACCAGCTTCCAGGTGACCACCATGCTGCTGGCCCATGGACCCCACTTGGAGTAGCAAAACCTATTGGCTCAGTGGGAAAAAAATGGGGAGGGCGTAGTTTTTTGGAGACATACAGACATGGGTTGGAATGCAATCTTTATCAGGCAAATATCTTCATCTGTGTAGTGGGGCTATTACCCATTTTATGTAAGTGATAGGAGGATCTTTTGACTATAAATAGATGCTCTCCTTTTCAAATCTGTCTTTCCCTTGGCTCCCCTAAGCTCATCACCTTGTCCCCTACTATGCTTCTCTGATAATCCAGTTTCTCTTTACTCTGAATCTTAACTGGCTTGATTTCTTTTAGCACATAAATCAAGAAAAAGGATTCTTAAAGTTAATTTTGTTCATATGAAACTCTGAGCTTATGATACTTTAATAATACCATCCTCCCCTGCAGCATCACACAGAGAGGCACAGAGGCAGAGCTGCATCATGGTTACAGACACGGGCTTTGGATCTGATCATTTTTTTTTTTAATATAGTTTTATAAATTATTTATTTATTTTTGTCTGTGATGGGTCTTTGCTGCTGGGGGCAGGCTTTCTCTAGCTGTGGCGAGTGGGAGCTACTCTTTGATGCGGTGTGCAGGCTTCTCATTGCCGTGGCTTCTCTTGTTGCGGAGCACCGGCTCTAGCTGCATGGGCTTCAGTAGTTGTGGCACGTGGGCTCAGTAGTTGTGGCTCGCGGGCTCTAGAGCACAGGCTAGAGCTTAGTTGTGGTGCATGGGCTTAGCTGTTCCGTGGCACGTGGGATCTTCCCGGACTAGGGCTCGAACCTGTGTCCCCTGCATTGGCAGGGGTGTTCTTAACCACTGCACCACCAGGGAAGTCCTGGATCAGATCTGAGTTCCAATGCTGGTTCCACTGCTCACCAGCTATTCCCCTGCCTCATGTGAACTAACATGCCTGAGTTTCAGTTACTTCACCTGTAAAATTCTGCCTTCATCTCTTGCGCTGTTATGAGAATTAGTTAAGTTCTACAAAGTGCTCGGCCAATGCAGCAGATTGCAAAAACGGCCACAATTCTCCACCCCTCCCTGAATCCATACCATTCTCTAAAGGCTCTGCACTTCCGCCCATCAAAAGGTAGAGTCTGTTTCTTCATAAGTAGATTGGAGGAGAAGCAACTTGTGTCCATTGCAGTCTAGGCCTCAAGGAGCCTTGCTCCCATGCTCCTGATCACAACCATGCTGAGCCAACATGTGACCAGGCCCAGGGCAGCCTGTCCAGTGACGGGAAGCATGAGGCCCAGCTGCTCCCCAGAGGACTCAGCCAACAGTCAGCCAACACCCAGAGGCAGAGCCACCTTGGTGACCAGAGACACATAAGGGAGCCTGGACAAGACCAGTAGATTCACCAGGTCCAGACTGCTGATGCAAAAGTCATAAGCTAAATAAATGGTGGTTGTTTCAAGCCATTATGTTATGGAGTGGTTTGTTATACAGCAATAGATAACTGACACTGTGTATATGTAAGTAATTTCTCCATAAATAGTGGCTATTACAATATTCTGAGAAAAAGGTACAATGTCAACAGATAATGAATTTTCCATACCATTAAAATTTCTACTTTTTGGTCAGTAGTAGGAAGATGGCTCAACTGGAAATTGGGATTCATAGATTCTGGTCCCAGTAGCTTTTCCAGTTGGCAGCCATATGACCTTGGAAACATCATTTAACCTCTTCGAGCCTCTGTTTCCTTATCTGTAAATTAAGGTGGCCAGACTAAATGACTTTTAAGGTTTTTTCTAGCTCTAAAAAGGACTGAGGATCCATTTTTCCAAAAGGCAATACTTATTTCCTTGTTAACAGATAGTTCTGAACCCAACTTTTCTTTTCTCATAGATTTAGGATGTAATCACAGACACCCCTCCCTGTATTGCCTTCACTGCTCAGCAGTTGGTTGTGACTACGTATCACACTTATTCTAACAGCCACGCTCTGAATCTAGAAGGTGGACCTCCTTGCTGCGGACTAGGAACCCAGATAGCCAAGCTCATTAGGGATCAAAAGATGAATAATGCCATGTAAGTTCTAGCCAGAATCGAAGTTATGTGGCTCTTAATTCTTTGCATGTGCAGGTAGACTTCTTTTATTCATTTCTAAGTTGCAATAAATATTCTGCAGGACTGAGGTTGTGCAGTGTGATCACTAAACAAGGAGGACACTGTTTTATAGCCATAAAGTACAAGTCAAATCTGCATTTATTGTACATTAATGACCCAAGATATACAGTTATCAAATGGGGGGAGAAAGATTTAACACCAAAATTTAAAAAGTTTCAAAATTCTCATGCAATGATTGACCCTGGAACTAATAAACAAGTAAGTTGCAAATACATCCAAATACATTTGTATTAAAAAGCTATACATGTGGCAGTGACTAGAGTGGCTTTTCTTCTCTCACGGGCATTTGGTGCCTCTCACACACCACTAGTACACGCTCTAACAGTGCCCTCTGCAAATACGATACAGTCTTCCCTGTGACATACAGCAGGCCATACTGTGGCCAACTTAGAAAAAAAAAAAAAGACTGTTCCACTGCCCACTTCCATTACTGTTACACAATCAAAAGTCAGGGTGTTTTTACTCCTGGGAGGAATTAAGCTAAATCAGAGAACATGTGTACAATCTGAGGGCAACAGTTTATCTTAACTTTGCCTTCAGATATATATAGTTAAGTCTGCATAAAGAAGCACCAAGTTGTTGAAAGTGTGAATAAAAAAACAGCCGCATTCTTTTTTTTTTTTTTGCGCGGTACGAGGGCCTCTCACTGTTGCAGCCTCTCCCGTTGCTGAGCACAGGCTCCGGACGTGCAGGCTCAGCGGCCATGGCTCACGGGCCCAGCCGCTCCGCGGTACGTGGGATCTTCCCGGACCGGGGCATGAACCCGCGTCCCCTGCATCGGCAGGCGGACTCTCAACCACTGTGCCACCAGGGAATCCCCAGCCTCATTCTTTATCAAAAACTTTTTTCTGTGATAGAAACAAATTACGTGGGGCCCGAGAGTAGCTACAGTCAGTAGGGACAGCATTGTAATGAAACGTGGCTTCTGGTTATCTACCTGGAACACACATATTTTGAAATGACAGGTCAACTTTTCAGAGAGTTGAGACACCTAATATTTTCTTTGAGTTAGTATCTTAAATACCTTTGCCTAAGTATCTTTTGAATCAATTCACTTCTCTCTCCCCTCTAGTGGGGATTTTCTTAGCAGCTGCCTTGCTTGTATCTTCCCCATTTCATTCTTCTCACTGCAGCCGGAGTCAACTTTCTAAAATGCAGATCTGCTCTGCTTAAAATCCTCCAATGTCTTCTCTGAGGACTGTAAGACCCCCAAAGGCAAGGACTGTGTCCCTAGCACCTGACCAAATGTCTACAAACCCTGGCCAGGTCAGGGTTCCACTTAATTTTAGAAAGCCAATTGTACCCGGAATAGAACAGAGTTCACTGCTTGCGGTAAAATCTGAGACATGATATTCCTCTTGCCTTATGTTAATACTATTGATATTTACTGCAGCTCAGGAGAGTCTTTTCTAAGATGCTTGATGACACTGAGTCAGTATTTTGAGTTTTTTTAAGTCTCTGCTTGAGGATACATTTTCACCTGATGGGTTATAAGCATGCTTTAGGATAGGGTCATTTTGGTGATCTATGGTCCTTTTGAAGATTCCAATCTCTGTGGGACCATGATATTCTCAGGTGAAAAGGGTGAGAGTAGATAAAACACTTCATTTTCATTTCATTTTCTTACATAGCATTCAGGTGATAACTAGACTAAGGAAGGCTATAATGGGGTGACCTGGCTGACCTGCAGATGGGTGAAGGCTCAGCTCTATCCTCTCCCCTAGGATGAGCCTATCAACTCCTCTTTTCTAGATATCTAGTAAGTCTATCTGCAACCAATAATCAATCTAATGCCCCAAAAATAGAAAAGAAAAAAAAGGGCAGGAGCTAGGTACTATTTTACCAAGAGCCTAAAAGATCCCAAGGTTCTGGGTTATTGAAAAAATTGTGGAACTAGGGGAATTTGAAACAGTCCAGGTAGAGGAAACCCAGCTACCAAGAGGCTGGTATTCAATTATTTGGAAACTGGAGTCCATTCCTGGAAGCACAATCAATGGACTCTCACGGCACCAAGGGTAGGGCTGTTCCCAGAGCAAGGAGGGCATTACCTGCTCTGCCCTTGGGCTGACGCTGGATTCTGGCCAGGGCTTAGCCTGGTTATGTTGCCAGGCTCAGACAGGGACTAGGTGGAAAGTCAGGGGGGATTGCTCCATTCTAGGCTAAGGAACATGTTTAGTTGACATGCAAGTCATTGTTTTGTTTTAAATTCCAGATATGCAAAAGCTCTTAGAACATAGCTAAGATTGGCCACCTTGATCTTCAGATGTCATTACATATCTAAATCTTGAGAACCTCTGATAACCAGGCCCGGGGAACAGATGCCATGAGATAGGAGCTTATCACATGCTTACTGAATCAAAGAACAGGATCAGAAGGGACACAGAGAGCAAAGAAGAGAAAGAAGCCGAACCTTGCCTTCTTGTATCAGTGTCTGCTCCATTTGGCCTCTGTGATCAAGGCAGCTTCCTATAACTGACTCTTCACACATTAGAGAAATACAAATAACCCCAGAACTCTACTTTACCTTCAGAGCTTGGTTATTGTTTCAGTGATCTGCCTCATGACTGTTTGGATGTTCTACAGACCTGGGTGCTTAGCCTTAGACTTTAACATGTCTCCTTCTTAAAACAGTGTTAACTGGAGGATTCAATGTGAGAATAAGTGGCAAATATAGAATCTATTGTCTTTAAAAGCAGCAACCACTTTCCCCATCTTTCTCATTCAACTCTCAAGTGTTTCCAAAATAGCGTGTTTACAACCACCTAGAAGCCATGGTGAGAAGTGCCATCAGTAATTCTCTCTCGCAGTGACAGGAAGAAAATAAACACCCTATTCTTTAATGCTTTGAACCACCTCATGGAACACTGACTTCCTCTAAATTCACTGGGCAAACATCTATACTGCAATGGAAAACAACATGTACTAAATTACTAAAGGGAGTTTTTGTTTTGTTTCTAAGGTGAATTACAGTGCTTGAGGAAAAACAAAACAAAACATTGATTTTTGTCTTTAACACTGGAAAATTTGTTCAGTGGTGGTTTGTGAAAATCTCACCTCATCTGGACTGCCAAGGTCACTGAGACCCAAGTAATCGACCTGGGAGATACTTGCCTAATTATCAAATATTCAGCCAACAGTGTCTGACCATTTAACCGGCTGCACCTGGGACCCTCCTTCAACACGTGCTGCTTCCTAGTACTGCCGCCTCCCCTCAATCCCTACTCATCGCCAGCGCCCCAAAGGGGGCAAATCCTGGGACCCAAGGACATTTCAAAGAGACAGCGGCGGTCATCTTCCATTTCCGTTTTACTTAAAAACATTCACATGCTTAAAAATGGGGGAAGGAGGGGGTACTTAGAAATAAGGGGGAAATCTTTTGCAGTTTTCCCAGTTCAAGTTCTCAGGCACTATTGAAAGTTCATTAATAAGATATTTAAAAACAAAAGTGTTTCACACATCAAGTAGATGCCAAGCTTTGCAAACTGTCTTGGTCTTTAGTTTGGGGGAGTTTGTAAAAGTCCCCCCCCCCACCTCACCCCATTCTGGATTTCGCCTCTTTCAGAGCCTTTGTTGAATGGCCTGACTTTCCCGAAGCAATCAAACTAAGAACTGCCTCACCTCCCCATACCCCACTTTTTTTTCTTTTCCCACGGCAAAGGAAATAAATAAAAATGCCCCTTGAGAGAAGTGGGGGAAACCATGCCACAAAACCCGAGTTGCGCGGGAGTCAAGCGCCTGTGCTGCCCGCGGCGGGGCCCGGCGCGCGGGGCTGGAGACTGTCCCTACCTGGGGCCGGGCGGCGGCGGCGGCGGCGGGGTCGCAGCGCCCATGGCTTCGCCGGCCTCGGGCGGCCGCGCCGGGAAACTCCAGCGGCTCAGCGCCGCGGGGATCCGCCGCGCCCGCAAAGGCCGCCCCGGCGCACTCATTGGGCCGGCGCGTCACGTGGCCCGGCCGGCGGGCGAGCCTCCCGGGTCCGCGTAACCCTTTACCTGAGCTGCCCGCGCCGCGCCTGGGCTTCCGGAGCGCCACCGCCGACGCCCCCGAGCCCGGGCTGGCCTGCGGGGCGCACCCAAACAGAAAACCCCGGAGCTCGGCCTCTGATCACCGACACCCAGGCTGCATGCCAGCCTCTGCCCGCGCAGGGAAACTTTTTGGTGCCTATTTGGGCGTCGTGCTGCAGGGAGAAGGGAGCTTCCTAAGATTTGGGACGTAAGTGGGGGGAGATACATAAATGCACTCCCTGGCAAATAAATCTGTCCCCCGTTCCCCCCGTGAACTTGTGGTTTTGTACACCCCCCCCCCCCCCCCCCGGCCCCAGTGCTGGCATTAGCAGCCTACACCTGGTGTGTGCACTGTCGCCTGCCTTTATGGGATAGATGGTCTGGGAAAGAGCGCAGACGCTACTAGAATGAGAATTCCCGGGGAAGTTGCACAGCCTCGCCTGCACCCTCAAGACCGCGGTGGGAATTCAACGAAGTCATGCTCCCCCGCCCCTCACCTTCCCTCTCTGTTCCTGGGGTGTTGGAACCTCGGCTGCCACACCCAGCCTACCCTCCTGAGCTCCACGCCCGTGCTTGTGGCAATCCATGCACTTAAGGTGGGTTGCTTTACTCTAAAATAGTACTTAAGTGTTGGAGATTGTTTTCACCTGTGCTCCAAAGTGCGTCAGTGTTGGGCTTGGCAGGAAAATGTGTTAAGCTACGGCGCCACCTGGCTTGCCCTCTTCTCCCTTTCCCCTTCATTCATTCAGGGAGAGTCAGGATAAAACAGGATGCTGGAGAAGCAACAGGGCAGAATACTGTTTAAAGATGGACACACTGCCCTTAGTTCTTAATGTGTCCACTCTAGTGATTCCAGCGCCATTTACACGACAACATTTGCCACGCTTTATGGGGGAAAACTCGTTTTTTGAATCCTTCCGCTTGTGTAGTAGCTGCATGCTTTAAAACGATAGATTTACGGGGGACGTTGTGTGCTGTTTTACATCACTGTCTGATAAAACTCTTTGTCACAGTAAAGGACCCTCTTGTCCAACTTCTAGCCCATGCTTTAGAAATGTCCACTGGTAAGTTTATCAGTTGGTTATTTTGACCAGTTGGTATTTATCTCGGGTTTTAAAGTGTGTTTCCCAGACTGGTAGACTCGGCATCATCTGGGAGAATTTAGTAAAAATGCAGATTCTTGGATTCCACCCCAGACATATGGATTCAAAGATAGTGGAATCAGGGAGGGGAAGTAATCTGTGTTTTTTTTGTTTTTTTTTTTTGCGGTACGCGGGCCTCTCACTGCTGTGGCCTCTCCCGTTGCGGAGCACTGGCTCCGGATGCGCAGGCCCAGCGGCCATGGCTCACGGGCCCAGCTGCTCCGCGGCATGTGGGATCCTCCCGGACCGGGGCACGAAACCGTGCCGCCGGCATCGGCCGGCGGACTCCCAACCACTGCGCCACCAGGGAAGCCCCAGTAATCTGTGTTTTAACAAATGATGCACCACCACCCTGAGTCTGCTCATGCAGCTGGCTAAGTTACCCTCATCTACTAAAGGCTGGGATTCTATAAAGCCACAGGTGGTGCTGTTATTGGTAACCTCAATTTACCAGTTTTACATAATTTGTCATGTTGATACACTGAAACTGAACCCTTTGATGTGTCTGTACAAAGTGTAATCTGTATTTCATGCAGCTCACATGGAATGCCAAATGGAGCTCAGAGGGGACCCTCATAAAAAATAAGGAAGGGCTTCCTTGGTGGCGCAGTGGTTGAGAGTCCGCCTGCCGATGCAGGGGAAGCGGCTTCGTGCCCCGGTCCGCGAAGATACCACATGCCGCGGAGCGGCTGGGCCCGTGAGCCATGGCTGCTGAGCCTGCGTGTCCGGAGCCTGTGCTCGGCAACGGGAGAGGCAACAACAGTGAGAGGCCCGCGTGCCGCAAAAAAAAAAAAAAAAAAAAAAAGGAAGAAAAACCTATGGTTTCTTCATGTGTGTGGGAATGAAACACCACGCTTCACTTAGTTTTTTAGGTGTGTTTATGTTTTCATTGGCATATAAATTGTTCTCCTCTGATGAGTTATGGAAGCTAAGAAAGCTAATTTGTTTGAGTGGATTTGTCAGTATAGTTCTAAATTTGTCAATATAGTTCTAAAGAAAAGAAGAGACAAACTTTTAAAAAGGTTATGGTATTGGCTTACATTACAACCAAACGAGTGCCGTATTAGGCATTTTAGACTTTTGAGAAAGAGATTACTGGTTGGATTCTTTATCTTTAGCTCAGGTTTCTTCATTGAATGGATCGCATATTACCAGTTGCCTGTGTGGATGTCTTAACCTTTAAACTCTCTGGGTCCAACTTTATTATTTCCCTCATTTTCATCTCCTAACCTATTCCTTTTACATTTGTAACTCTACTCTCCGCTCAATTTCAGTTGGAACTGGAATTAGAGTTTTCCTTCCCTTTCATCACCTACCTCTATCAGTGACGTCCTGAAATCACTCTTCTTAGCAATTTCACTGCCACTGCCCTAAGATCAAGTTCTTATACTTTCTATCTCAGGTCTTTGCAATAGTCTCTTTACTGGTCTCCCAGCTTATGGTCTCTTTCATCCCTAATCCATCTGACATATTACTGCCCCAGTCATTTTAAAATACCATTTCAACTAGGCCATTCCCCTTCTCAAAAACTTTTTCATGATTCCCTACTGGCTACCGAACAAAGTTTAAAATCCCCACATAGCATTTGAAGTCATCTAAGTATACTTTGACGCTCCCTGTTTTTGCTCACGCAGCTTCCTCCACCTGAAATGTCTTTCTGACATTCTGACAGCTAAGTCCTACTTATCCTTCAAGCCACTGCTCTCTGTCACCTCCTCTTGCCATCCTTTTTGATTCCCAGTTAGAGTTAATTGCTCCTCTGCAGTGTATCCTCAGTACCTGGCTTTCACTTTTCACTTTTTTTTTGTTTTGGCTAACAACATTTTTTTAAATCACAGTCTGTCTTACATCCAATTTAGTTGCGCCTCCCTTAGATTATAGGATCCTGGAGGGCAGGGGTTGTGCATGACTAATTTTTAAATCATCCTAGGCATAGCATAATGACTTAGACATAGCAAGCACAGTGTTTGTTGCGTTCTTGACCCTAGGAAGGAAGATATTTAATTAAACAACAAACTCCATATATATGAAATGCTTTTATGCAAATAATAATGATCCACTCCTCTACATTTTCTCTGAGAACCAAACTTCATGTACTACACATAGAACTTGTTTCCTGTTTTCCTATTAAGACTGAAGTCCTAGAAGGTATAAACTATTTATTAATCTTTGTATTCCTGGCAAATCGTATGCCGAAGTAAATATTTGTTGGATGAATACTGCAACTATGCAGTTACGGTTATACCTGAAAATCCTGGGAGTTTGCAAAGACCTCCAGCGATCTTCAGAGCCTAGCCTGGCCTCTAATCTTCAAATTAGAAAATATCTTCTAGGTCATTAGCAGTAAGTTCCTGCTGGATACTAAATGCTTTATTTTTATGTGCTTTGAGAAGTTAACAAAAAAAAAATGGATGGTGTATTGAAATCTTGTTCAGCGATTCCCTCTGGACCTCTGTTTTTAGGTTTCTTCATCTGTACATTTGGAATATTAACAGTACCTACCTCACCTGGCTGTTGTGAAGATTACATGGCTTAGCACATGCAAAGCTCGTGTACAGTAAGCACTCAGTAAGCATGAACAATTATTATTATTATTGCTATTATTACTGAAGACCTCTAACTACATCTGCCAAAGTTGGGGGAGAAAAACAAACACCACACAAGTCTAAGTAGTTTATCTTTTATTCATACAAACAATACATACACAAGACTGTATATTTTTTGAAGACTGCAATAATTTTCTAGTGTAACAACTCTGTAATAAAATTTAACTAAATGTAACATTTATGAAAATATAGATCTCTGATTGGGTAGTTCTTCCCAACAATACAAAGTTTACATAAAAACATTCAATATGAGCTACCAGTTGCAAACAAGTTAGGAAAAATCATTCAAGTCACTTGTTAAACTCTGTTGGCTGTTACATAGAACATTCACACACTACATTTAATCCACCTAGACATTTATTTCTTAGAAATGTGTAGCATGGAGGTCCAACTGATAATGACAGGAATAAGAATGTGTTGCCTCCGAAGAGCTAAAAAAAAAGCATTGACTCAGTTAACTCCACGTGGTCTGTATGTGGGCTGAGCCTTCTCTGGGCTACCACCTCCCTGGCTGGTAGCTAGACCAGGAGGAGTATACTGAAAAAAAAGTCTTTCACTAGGGAGTGGGTGTTTATATTGGAATCACATCTCTGTATGCTTACCTGTCAAGCCGCTTTCCAAATTGACATACAGTTGGCTTGGATTCCTGGTGGGTTAAATCACTTTGTTTCTTGCATTAGCATTAACAATTAAGATGTCACTTTCTTTTTTCTCACATTTCTCCCTTACATCCCTATGAGAGCAATAGCAGGAGGTATCACTACCCTTATTCTGCAGTTTACAAAAACAATACATTTGGGCGGTTAAAAGATCTGTCTACGAATACTGGATGAGTTCATGGCAGAGCTGGACTGAAAGCAAGTCAGTTCCTTGTTCATTATTCTGCCTTCTCAAGTCACCACTGCCCCTTTCAAACCAAACCAAACCACCACTACTGACGCCCTTTGGAAAGGCATCCAAGGACATGCCATGAGGAAGATAGGGAAGGAAGAAAATCACTTTCCCCTTTTGAGATGTAATATTTTCTTTTAAATAGGAGGAGTAGTTTTTAAAAACATCGAATACCAATTTCACAGCTTCTGCTTTGAAACGGAGAAGACTATAAAAGGCTCTAGAGAGTCCTCAGGCAGAAAGGGTGACAGATAAAGAAGGATACATACAGCGTGTAGAAGTAAGAAAGTGAGTACAAACAGGGACAGTAAAGAGCCTTTGGACACCCTTAAGATTTACAGAATATTTTAGCACGAAGACAGGCATATTCAGTTTGTCCCAGAGTATTTGGTCAGCTATCTGCGTTTTACACAGGAAAGAGGAGGAATGAGAGTAAGGCAGATGTCATCAGTATTCCATAGATGGCATGTCGAGAAAGCTTTCCTTCTATTAAGATTTACTGCAGGGATTTAGGAAATAATTTATGCTTCGGTGCAACTGACTTCCATAGCACAGCCTTTTGTTAGTACAATGATAGAAATGAACAGGTGTTTTGACCAAATTTGTAATGCCCTTTCTGTAACTCTTTTTTACACCCAGCACAAATAGACATTTCAAAATGACATGAAAAGATTGTGGTTTCTTAGTAAATGTGTTCTTTGCAGCCCAGAAAATAGTTTAAAAATCATGTGTTCCATTATACAGAAACCCTTGCATGCAGTTGTCACAACTGTATTTTAATGAAGACCGACTCTGTGTGTTCAGTAGCCCTATGATAGCGGTAGGTAGGTAGCTCTTGCCCCAGTCAGTCTGTGGCCTCACACTTCACATCCTTTCTCCTGGGAAACTGGGAGTACATCTGGGCATTTTTGTTACATCATTCTGCACCTTTAGACCTTCCATCTGCAGACTGGATTGACACAGTTGTCAGGATCATAAAATGTAAGGAGAGATTAAGGCTGTGTTTAGTTATCCACACAATCACTTGAAGTCCAACAGCAATTTGTGTTTACAAATTTCAACCAGTTGCTGTAGAACTAACTTCAGTCCAAAAGGTCTCTATGTAGCTCTAGCCTCTCTCATCTGGACAATGGGATGAGTTAAGCTGCTTCTTCCCGTCCAGTTAATTTAAAAACTACCCTCTAACTTCCAGTTTATATAGCCATGTAAATACGATTTGTAGAAATTCTCTGTTAAGACTTCGTTCCTGGATACACTTTGTCAAGAAGACCAACCTCACAACCAATTTCACGTTTCTGTACATTTCATGAGCATGGCAATAATTAGCATTGGGACTCCAGCATCTTTCCTGTCCTTTAAGAATGAGTGTTTATCATCTGGGATACAGAAGATACTTTTTTTTTCTTTTACATATTATGTATTTCTGCTGAGCAGGAAAATCATTTTGTCAGTTGTCAGGAGCATAGCTGTGGCCCCTGGATTCCAGGGCAGAGCACACCCGGTCATAGCAAGAGTTGTGTTTCTTGGAGGGCGTCGCCTCGTTGGGCTCCATGGAGTCACTCACTGTGATGGGACTGTCTCTTGCAAAGACCTCAGTGGACTCTCTCCATAAGCAATCCACAGACATTTTAAAACAGTAACTATTACACTTTGGCCTGGATGTCTGTGTCGCATTATTGAAAATTTGTCTGCTATTTGAAGTGGCTATTTTAATTTTCAGTGCAGCATCTACGCGGTCCACCACCGTGTATATCCCTATACTGCCGTCGTCAAAACCCACAATGATGTTCAGGTGCCGCTGGGAGAGGGCAAGAAAAGTTGGAGTTTTGTAAAGGGAGCAAGCACCGATATTTTTGCCATCGGCCAGTCTCATGACAATCAAACTGGATATCGCACCATTTTCATCCTCTTCCTCCCCGTTTCGGAAACAAATGTATACCAGGTAGCGACCGTCTCGAGACAACCTGTGCCTCCAGATGACCCCAGAGGCGTGAACCACCCGTAATTTACCGCTGTGTAAATCCAGCACGTTGATATTTTCATCTCCCCTGGAAATAATGCCTAGCTTTCCATTGGGGGAAATTTCAAAATCCTCTAGATTTTTCAGGAAGTTGTTTGGAAGTTGCACACGGCGACAGATCACTTCATCTGTCAGACTCCAGATATTCACCGTCTCAGCTGACGTGATAAACACAATGATGTCCGGACAATCGGGGATCAATTTAAAATTCACAATGGTGGTGCCGTCTTCGCAGCAGACCTTCTTGGTGATGCTTCCTGTCCAAAGACTGACTGCCAGCACCTTGCTTTTGGTCATGCCCACCACGAAGGTATTTGCAGAGGTTATGAAGGCATTCTGCAGAGTGGTCAGGATGTTGCATACCCTGTGGCCCGTGGCCAGTCTCCAAACCCTGGAGGCATTTTCCTCACAGAGAGAGACCACGAACTGGTCATTGTGTGTAATCAACAGCTGAGATATTCTCTGCCCATTAATTCGGAAGAGGTTTTCACCGCTGCTGGTATGCCAGACGTATTGGCTGCTCTTGTCATCCGATGTCACCATGACGTCTCCAGAGGATGTCAACACACAGTGTTCAACTATTCCTTCATGCTTAAATACTGCTTCAAGGAACCCACTGCTGAAGTTCCACTTGTGAACACAATCAGAGCCATCGAGGGAGTAAATGATTTCCCCCCTAGCGGGTAACACCAGACTTTGGATGGGTTTTCCAGTCTTATCTATGTTGGACATAGCTGTGATTATATCTATGTCCCAGATAGAAAGAACACCACTGGTGGATAAAGATAGAAGCATGTTGTGATGACTGGATCTCACCAACTTGACTATGGTACCTGAGATTTCCTGTAAGCTCGCCATACACTGTCCCGTGTCCCGCCTCCAGAAAAACACGGCCGAGGTGTTTTCCATGGTCGCAATGATGCAGTCTCCATTCTTGGACAGCACAGCCGATATAAAGCGTTCGTTGTGCTTCGCTCTGAACTTTTCAGCCACCTTCCACATACCGGTATCTAAGAGCTCGATGCTGAGGGCTTTACAGATCAGAACTGCACTTTGGTCCTCTGAAAGCTCAATGCTGACCACTTCACTATCTTCTCGTCGGCAGTCAAAGTCATCGGTCAGCTGGGGGTTGGAGATGTCCTCAGTGTTCCAAACAGAAAGGCTTCCCTCACTGTCTACCATTACCATTTCCTGAGCCGTGTCCAAGATAAGAAGGAACTTCACAAACCCACCTGAAAATTCAGACGTCACCGTACATAACTTTTCTCCACTCCCTAAATGGAAGATGGTAGTGGTGTTCAGGTACTGTCCACAGAAGGCATACACGCCGTCCAGAGAGCACTGGACACAGGTCACTTCGTACCAGCAGTGGAACTGGTAAAGGGGCCATCCGTAGAGCAGATCGATGACAGTGACGTCTTTGCTGGCTTCGAGCCAGGCCAGAGCATGTTTGACGGACAGTGTAAATCCATTGATGTAGGTGGAGCCGCTTCCATGCTTGGTCCCTTTGATTTCCACTTCAGACAGGAGGCAAGAATTTACATTGTCGTAAACCAGCAAGGTGTTATTTGTCGTTGCCACCACGAGATACTTTTCGTCACTGGTGAGTTTCATGCCCAGGATGACAGACTGGGCTGTCGTGATCTGCCTGAGTAGTTGACGCGTTTCCACATCCCACGTGCTGATGGAACCGTTTTCTAAAGCTGTGAGCACCGTACTGGGGTTACAGGTGGGCAGAATCTCGGTGACGTGCAGGTGACTAGATGACAAGGGAAGACGCTCCGGGCTATAGGTCACATCCATGGATGAGTGTAATGGCACGATGGAGCAGTATTTGGGCCCATCTTTGTCACATTCTAAAAGAAGGTGTCTAAGTTTGGGCAGGGAACTCACGACGGGCAGCAGTCTTTGCTGAAGCTCTGCAGAGAGGGAGCCGGGGAACGCGACGACCTTGGTTTTGATGCTGCGGAGGGTGCTCGCCAGGAACTTCAGCTCCTTCTCCTGTGAGCAGTTGTAAGCCAGCTCGATGTCCAAGAGCACCTTGTCAAACTGGCCAATTTTGATCATGGTGTAAAGCCAGCTGAAGTTCATGATGATGCCATAGAGCAGGTCATCGGTTTTCCCACACCTCGTCAGGTGGTGCAGGAGCTCACACATTTTCCTATGGTTGACGAAAAAGATGTCAGGCTCCAGTGGGTTGCACTGAAAGACCCAGGGCTGGTCCGGGGCCTGCCTGTCAAAGGAAGCCTGCTCTGTGAAATGCTTTTCCTCCTCAAGCAGGCTTCTGCTCTCCAAGTCAAGACAGCCATTCAGGTAGGGGTCTTCAAGGCAGAAAGCTTTCCTTCTGCCCCCTGACCAGACCCCCAGGAAATAGTCTGCCAGGATGGTATGCATTTCATGCAGGTCACTGTTATCCTGCAGGTATAGCTTCTGGGCTATGAGCTGCAGGTGTCTGTTGGCCCAGACCAGGAGGGTGATGTTCTTCACGTGTCTCTCGATTAAGTATCCACTGAGCCCCTCCTTGAGCCTCGCGATGTACAGATAAGGTACCCTCAGGGGATTGCTGGGCCTGACGCTCTCGTTGAGCTCATTCATCACACTGTTGTCAAGGGCCAGCACATCTTCCAGCTCCATTTCACTCAAACCCATTTTGGCCATGGTGATGTAACCTAGAGCCCGGGAGACGAGTTTCTGCCCACACTTCCTCTCCAGGGAGCAGAAGAGCTGCTCTATGCTTTCATGCACGGTGACACAGAGGGAGGATTCATCGACGTCTCTGTGAGATCGCCAGTTTCTCACCTCCCTAAAGGTCAGGTTCACAAACATGGGCAATGTGCACTTGGAGAAGGCGTTGTTCACGTAAATCTGCTGGCCCGACGTGACCTTCCTTTTGACCCGCAGCAGCTGGTGTTTGAGCACCTGGCTGCACATCTTCCTGTCCCGGGGAATCAGCTCGATGTAGTTGTCTTCTTCATGGATAAGGCACCTTAGTTTCTGTAGGATCCCATGTTTGTTGGGCAGTGTGGAGAGGACAATCCGGACGAATCGGGGAAGGTGGACCGGGAGCCACCAGAGCTTCCTGGCCTCGTGGCTCTCTGAGAGCTGCTCCAGGGCATCGAATATGACCACAAGGGGTCTCTGCAACGAAGACTCATTCAAGAGGTTTATAAATAAGTCGCGGAGGTCGTGGATCTTCTTAGGGTAGCTCTGAACCAGGCACCGGTAGTTCACGGCCAACTGTTCACAGACACTTAGAAGGAGAGTCCTAAGATCAGTACTCATGTCTGTGGTTCCTAGAAACCTCACGACTATGACTGGGTCAGATTCTGGTCCTGTGTCTTCATGTAGCCAGCCATAAGCCTAGAACATAAAGGTGGTGTTTAGAATGGAGACATAAATTCACATGGTCACATGCAGCAACACTTCCCCTCTGCAGAGATCAGCCTTCTGGTAACCCTGACCAGGCAGAAAGTACCTTAGAACCAGGAAGTGGAAAAACCTGAGATGGTCAGAGAGCTGTCAGAAAGCTCATGCACTAAAGTCTGTAGGTGAGACCCTCAGGCTCCCTCTACTAAAGGTATTAAAATGGTGATCACAGTGTTCGTCAATCACAAGGCAGAGTTTAGCTTGTATTCTAAAAGTTACAAAGCATTTCACAAACTGTAAACCTGAATATCTAGTATGCTTAGTTTCTCATCGCTGAATTTTCATTTCTTGGCATGGTTGTTGGCACATGGTCGGTGCTTGGTGAATATTTGTTTAATGAATAGATTAAGTAATGACCTACACATTATACTGGGTCAAATATTTTCCTTAATTGAGATCACATAAGGCTATATATGTGGCTGACCACATTTCCAGTTAATTAGAATGCAGTAAAAATACTCAGCACTAAAATGATACTGAATATAATCTTGTATGATTCAGAGACACTTCTATTGTGATGCTCTAGGGTCATCATTATGATTATTTTTTATCATTACCATAAAAATCTATATAATGCTGGTTAAACGAGTTTTGCTGAATTTGTGCTTTATAACAGACAGTTTACTATATAACACAGGCAGTCATCAGGCCTCGTATTGTCTCTCTGTAGGGCACATGGGATTACAGTATCATGTAACAGAAGAGGAAACCAAGGCCAAAAATAGCTTGCTTGGAGTTAAATGATTACCAAGAGATGAAAATGGAGTAGAAGTCATATCTGATTTTCGTTCTAGTGTTCTCTCTCTGCCACTCTCCCTTTTTAAATTGTATAGTTAAAGAGATAAAGTATATGAGGGGGGTGCTAGGTTTAATATTTTTCTGCCTGGAAAGGTAAAGACAAAAAGGGATATGATCAAAGTATAAAACACTCCAAAGTATATTTTTAGGGAGAAAATACTTTTCAGTAATCCTTGGAATTCACTGAGGATACTTCTTAGAAAAGGACATCTCATTTACTACATTAAGAAGTAAGTTTATGAAACTTGGTTCCCCAATTGGTAGTTCAGGTTAACTTATGAGTAAGTTTAGAAAAGATTCATGGATGTCAGTTTCAGAATGAACTGTTAAGGAAAATAAGCAACTCATTGTCGGTGTTTGGTCCAAACCTTTGAAGCTAATTTGGAGGAAGGTAACGTTGCCATTTTACAGCTGTCGTTCGGTGGCAAATCAGAAACAGAAGACAGTTTGTTTGTCCCTATGTGGATGGCTTATGATGATTATATGCATCGTCCTCCCTCCTCCCAATCACGTGTTGTGGGATGTGTGATGTCTGTAAAGAATGGCCCTCTGATCATGAGCTCACGTGCAAGGAGAAGTCGATTGCACAGGACGTAACCTGGAGATAAACACGGGATGCCTGTCTGCATCCTTACAAGGAACATGAGCTCACGAGAGCACAGGTTGTTGTTGGTGGGGGTGGCAGGGGGTGGGGGGAGCAGATGTTCCCCAGGAGGGAGGAGAAGCAGGCAGAGTCCAGGCAGGGGACCTAGAAATAGGCAAGCCTCCTCAGGGGAGCTGGTGGTTGGACAACAGATCCACAACAGCGAGAGCTCAGAAACCTGACTAACTGTCACCATACTGGCCACAGGAACTGCATATGTATACAGGCATATCAGCACACATCATGTAACTCCCACGCTAGACACACAGGGTCGCATCACACGCGCATTGTCCCTCCAACCACTTTTACGCTCCCCTGCTCCGCAAGGAAAAAGCCCCAGAGTGAGGGTGAAATGGATACACCAATGTTTTCTCATTTGATTTCAGCTCCCCTTGTAGTGTTACTATCTTGCTTCCTTGGAATAATTCTAAAGTTTGAAGATGCATGTACAAAGTAGTGTTCAAAGACAGACAGTCACACACATGCACATGCACACGTTTATTTTGATGCAAAATGTCCCTTAAGTGTAAGCCTGCCATTTCATTGGGTGTTCAATTAGAGAAGGAAAGCGTATCCTAACACAAGAAGAAAAACCAGCAGCTGGGCTTGGCAGATTGAGAGATTGTAAATGGGCCTTCCTAAGGACTTTTCAAGTATTGGGACTGGCCAAAAAGTTCGTTCAGGTTTTTCCATAAGTGTTACAGAAAAGCCCGAATGAACTTTTTGGCCAACCCAATAAGCTTGATACACCCGATTGTCTCCTGTGACCTTACTTTGGAACGTAATCCCCCCATAAGGTGCAACACAATTGTTCCAGTTCTTGTCCTCAAGATGATCTACCTGAAATTGTGTAGCACGTGATAAATCATGAGAATGTTCACAAAGTTAAAGAAAGATCTGTTCGTAAGAGACTGACCATGGGAAGAACAATACAAAGATTCTGAAGTAACACCAGGATAATATAAACCATCAGACTTTGATAGCAAGTGTAACAGGAGGTTAAAACTGGTACTAGTGTCAGCCAGTTTAGACAATAGATACCGCATTCAGATAGAAGCTCCAGCCCATCTTGCAAGACTTGAAAGGGAGTTTTGAAAATTAGTTTTGCTACCTTTGATGGACTACCCACCTCCAGCCTGAAAAAGAGATCCAAGAGGCCAAGAAAAAAGTGGGAGATGAGGATGCTGTGGGTTGTATCTCTCACCGCCCCACTCCCAAAGGGGAGGGCTGAGAGATGCCCACCCCTCACTTCTAGCCTAGGGAAAGGGGCTGCAATGGACCACTTTCAGGACACCCCCTAGGGCTTGGGAGACATGGCCATCTGTATCTGATCACATCTGAGGAATATGGAGGTTGAGTGAGTGAGGCTGGCTAGCTGCTCTGATGGAGGAGTGATAAGAGAGCTGCCGTATTGGAGCTGGAGTTTCTCAGGGCAAAACAATACCTGAGTGTTTCCCATGTATCATATGTGGGCCACTGGCAAGCGTGAGCTGACGAGGGTTTCTGTTGGTTCTGTTTTCCCAGGTCTAAGGGGGTTTGCTGGGTTGTGGAGAGGTTCTTGGAAGAAAGATACTAGAAATGTGTGTTGCTGGATACCTAGGAGCTATGGAGGTGACCAGCTAGATAGAAAAGCAATGCAGTTCCCTGTGTCACCCTAGGGAACTGTAGGTGAGAGATGCTCAGTGAGGACAAGGTGGGGGATGGGGGAGGGAAAGGACCTTCGGGAAACCATGAAAAGACCTCAGAAGAAACGGAAGTGTTAAACACCTGCCAGGACCAGAGTGCCAAACCCAGGTCAGAACAGTACTGGTCATATAAGAATGTTCCGGCCACCTTACCTTTCCTACATCCCCTAAACCACAACCCTACAGGGGTCAGAAGTGCAGCTGGGGTTAGGGACAGAGGGGAAGAAGTGCTGTGTGCTGAAAGAAAAGAGAAGATGGCCATGTCCCTATTTCCCACTGGAGGTGCCTTGTGTATGGTCGACCTCGGCTCAGGCAGGGAGATGTAGACTGAAGTTTTAATTATCATCTTTGACTGGACATAGTAATTGCTGAACTGACATGGAGTTAACATCCAGAAGCGATTGGAGTGCTTGTCTTTGCTGAGAGTTATGAGAAGAGTTGTGAGATCTGCCCTAGTTTCTACCTAGGTGAGAACTAGCCCCATAACATGAGTTTGAACAGTAAGAGACAAAACAAAGCTATTCTAGAATTGGACCCCGTGAGTCTTATTCTTTCAGTATAACTGTTATACCAGCAAAAGAGAAACACTGAAGTATCCATTCCTAAAGGACCGATTATAATTTGGATAGTAAACACAGAAAATGGAAGTGAATTTGATCAGTTGATCTTGTCCCCAAAGTAAAATTATTTACAAATATACATGTAAAGGAATAGGCTTTTACCTTCTTTGCTACTTCAGCTAGCAGAAGGGTCTTCCCAGTGCATGGCCCACCGTATATAATAAGAGGGTTGATGTGCCCAGTTTTGCTTGGAAGAATGTATTTATGCACGATGTTTAGAGATTCACATTTGTACTCGTAGAAGGAGGCATACGTTTTACATAGTGATGAATGCTGAAGGATTTCGTCGTAGAGTGTATCCGTTTCTGTGTCAAAATTCTGTTGTACCGTGGCCTGAATTATGTCAATCATGTCCTCATAAAATTGTTTACCGAGTCCTTCTATGTAATGGTTTTCTATTTCTTGGGAATAGCCTAGTTTCATGTCACAATGAGTAACAGATGTGTACACTCTCAGATTAGATGATGCAACAATGGTAGGAATAAATTCATCCCGGAGTTTTATCAGCTTCTCTTGGGCTTCTGGGTCCCGAATAATCCTTGGTTCTGCTCCAGTTATATCCATGTATTTTCCCATCTCTGGGATTTTCACGAAACGCTCAATGTTAGCAATTTTCCTAATATAGCAAACACATTTCTTCAGGAATGCTGGAGTTTGCTTCCCTAGAGCGAAGTCAAACTCATCCTCTATAGCTGAAAGAAAATACAGCAAGGAGTTTATTGTCTAGAACAAAGATGCAACACACCCACGCTCCGAGCACATAACTCTCAAGTCACTAGTGGTAGTTTATTTTCCTTATAGTGTGTAGCAGAGTCGTCTCTAGAATAATTTCTCAATTCCTTAATTTCCTACTTGTCTTTTCCTAAACAGCCTGGAGCCCAGAACAATGGGTTCTAAATAAAATGATTTAATGTCCTCCGCAACCTTAGGGAACATAAGCTTAAGAAAGAAAGCATACCAAGCTTATGGTTGCCTCTTAAGTTCCTGTTTGGCTTCCCTCCCAGACTTCAGGAGTTCTAAGAGTGGAGAGCAGGCACGGACTGGGGCCAGGAGAGAATGAGGAAGAGGCCAAGTGATGTATCTAGTCTATTTCTTCCTTCTCAGTCTCTCCTTACAACGTGGTTTCACCATTTTGTTTGAGATGCATTGTACCCCAGACAGATACGTGGAAATAAAAACGGGTTCAAAATATAATTATGTGCTGATTTTATTTATCCATTATCCATGTCACTGTTAAATACCATTATATCCATCAGATCAGGTACAGAAAAATGACTTAGTATGTAGCTTTATTTCTTGTGAGAGAAACCATGTTAGGGCTTACAATACATATGTTTACATAAAAGTAAATAAGCATTCTAAATCATTTGAGTCCCCATAAGAACATTTAAAATTGGATCAGTAGTAATAAAAATATCATTTACGCATGGTTTTAGGGAAGTCAAATAAAAAATAAATAAAATAATTAAACCAATGGAAATGAATTTTAAGGCAAGCAGGCTTTTAAAACGGGCTGCCCTCCCTTCCTCCCCTGCCTTTCTGCTTTTATTCATCCGGTTGGTCTTAATCGAGCATCTACTATGTTCCAGGTACGCTGCTAGTTTCTTAGGATACAATGGTAAGAGAAAATTGAGAATGTTAAAAAAAAAAACAACCCTTATGAAGCTTACAGTCCAGTGGAGGATGGCAGACATGAATCACAGAGTCCCAAAAATAAGTGTATTATGATTATTTTTAGGCCCGTGAAGGTGAATAACATGGTGCCATGAGAGCAAACCCACCTGGAGGTCTAACTCACTTGGAGAAGTCAGGGGAGGCTCCCTTAAGGGGATGACTACTGGGCTGGGATCTGGGATCTGGTGGAAGCATGGGGGGAGGGGTGGGTCTGGTCGTAACTGAGAACATCTCAATGTGCTGGCCACAACGCCGACATCAAGCAAAACCTAGAACATAGATGTATTCTCTAGAGTAACTATTAAGGAAGGTGGGAATTTTATTTTAAAATGGTGCCTTTTAGCAGAACTTCTGTGATACTGTTTTTTTCCAGTAATGATAGCAATTGATAAAAATTTGTGACTTAAGTAAAAAAGACATGTGTATAGCCACCACTGTTGAATGAGCTGTGCCATTCACATCAGTACGTTTTTTTTTTTTTTGCGGTACGCGGGCCTCTCGCTGTTGTGGCCCCTCCCGTTGCGGAGCACAGGCTCCGCAGCCATGGCTCACGGGCCTAGCCGCTCCGCGGCATGTGGGATCTTCCCAGACAGGGGCACGAGCCCGTGTCCCCTACCATCGGCAGGCGGACTCTCAATCACTGCGCCACCAGGGAAGCCCTCACATCAGTATGTTTTACAAAGGGTTTTATTCAGGCAAGTTGGTTCAGGAGGCCAGTTAAAGGAGCTTTTATAACATATGTCTACTTTTCTTTTTATAGAAGATTAAGAACTTGTTATAACGTAGACAGGGGAAAATGTAAGAAATCTGGACATTATGAGCTCCCGCAGAAAGCAGCCTTTGGCCCATCTCTTTTCCAGCCATCTGGGTACAATGCTAGGGGCACACTAGGTTAGCCAGTGCTGTATACCTAGTAACATGAAGAGAAAGGAGGTGATCCACCTGCAGTATCTATATGTAATGGATAATAATTAGAGATATGCACTGTCACCTCTGACTCCCAGAAAACAGACCAACTGTAACCTGACTTTGTACCACCTCTATGGCAACAGAGTGCCAATCAGGCGTGTTGATCATAAATGCAACATGAAAAGAGATACAGACACATCAAGCTGGTAGAGCCCATCCAAGCTTGGCTCAGGGGGGTAAAAAGAGGCTGTATGCAAGAATGTCTGGTTGATAAATATCCCTGAATAAATGAGTCATGTGAGACAAAATCAACTCTGTAGAGTTATTTTTAGAAGCAAAGTGCATCCTCAACATTTTGCGGGACTTTTATTAATAATTCCTGATATTTATTTGTCAATGAATATTATAAGCTTCTCCCTTACTAGAATAATGTATTTGTTTTCTGTCTTTGCGTTTTCCTTAATATCCTAAAGTTTAACCATCACAGAACCTGATGAAGGTAACACTAGGGGGAGATTCCCAGCCCTGGCAGCTATCATTCATGAGACATTCAGCTCTCTACTATTCCCAAGACCACTCAGTTGTGGCATTCACAGTAGGGCACTGTTTTGGAGTCTAATTTATTTCTCTTCCTTTCCTGTTATTTAAAAAGGTAAAACTGGAAGTGTTGTGAAAAAATACATTCAAATATAAATAGTACACATTTCCAGGTTCTATCTGGTATGCTTAAAAATATTAAAGTACTATTGTAGCATAAACCCTGACGCTTTGGGGGGTTTGTTTGTTCGTCTGACTTGAGCTTTGATTGCTGATGCATCCACTTCAATGATGGCTACCTTGAATAAACTCATCACCAACCACACACACAGAGCCAGGCCACCTCCACCCGCTGAGGTTCCTTTGTTTTAGAGATCTTGGTTGATTTCAGTAATCACTGAAGTTTTGGGCCACTTGTTTTCTTCTCTTCCTGTGCTTTAAATTCCCGCTCTTATGTTTTAAATTCACCAATAAAGAGTGAGCCCAGTAAAAGCAAAACCCGATGCCCGCTCTCTCTCGCTCTCTCTCTCTCGCTCTCTCTCGCTCTCTCTGTCTCTCTCTCTCCTTGTGACCTTGCTGTGTGGCTCCAGGTGTGCTGTGTAATTGCCAGCTCCTGTGAGTAATAAGGCTTTATTTTTTCAAACTTTCCTGATGGTGATTGCCGAAGGGTATCTTGCAATCATAGAAGGAAGCACAAGGGTTGGTCCAACCACAACATCGGTTATTGATAGGCTGGAGAGACAGGCACAGAACAAATATGCTCTATTCATTTCAAAGAGTTGGCCCTTCTTCAGCAATTTTCATTGTGCAGACATTGTCTTAAAATGAGTTTGGAATGTAAAGTAAATAAAAATTTCATGATCATGCATATCTTTAAGATGTAACCCCAAGTAGAAAATAGTCCTCGTGTAGTAGTTCGTACTACATAGTATGAGATTATTAATCTTCATATGGCTATCCATGTGGACCATGTTCTTTAGTGTGGAGAAAATTAAGAGAAAGTGTTTGCCGATGAATGTTTGAACACTTGAGCTGTCTGGCTCTAAGCGAGAGGATACCCTCCCCTAACTGGTGTCTCTTACATCAGGAATAAGAAAGTTTTTGCTCTTGGTATTTTTTTCCTAATACAGCATATTTTTAAAAACTGGGTAGTTCTGCCCTTGATAAAGATGAAGAACCAGGGCTTCTAAATGGGTCAAACAGACCCCAAAGGAATAAGGATATATGTTAACCTGTATATTCTAAAGATAGTACTTATTCCTGCCAATTTTAGTACTTTTAGGGAGAACTAAAATAAGACCTAATTTTTTGACAGCGTCAGGAGAATGAATTTGTCAAAATTATATATAATTCCTCTGAGCTTGAAATACATGTATATCCAAGGAGAATGATATCAAGTGCTTCTTCGGTTTTCACAAACGTTTTGCTACACCATTCACAAAACCAGTCTGAAAATGCAACTACTGTTGCTTTTTCTTCAATAATTCTTTACTACCAACTCTCAAAATAAATGCTACTTAACTGATTACTTTTACCCAGGCGTGTTTGTCCCCTGGAAACTGTGACTGACATATTTCTTCAGATATGTGGTTTCCTGGGCAATTCCTCAAAATAAAGCCTCTTTTCCACGGCTGAGAAAGGCCCACAAGTGAGTCTCTGCTCGGTAGCTGGGGAGACTTTTATTTTAAGGTTAAATTAGATCCTGCCACTCCCTTACTTCCCAACCTCCGATGGCTTCCCATCTTACCCAGTGATGGAAGAAATTGTCACAGGTATGGGAAGTCATTCTGGCTTACACATGGTTTGGCTTGACATTTATGCTAACTACAACAGCCTGTCTTCTGGCCTGTCAAACATGCATTGTACACCTGATTTAACCACTAAAATCTGATTTAACCATTTAAAAATCAAAACGGAATAACTGTGGTTCAGGCATTCAAAATGGAGCCGGCTGGCCATTGGGGATGTGCTTTCAGACATGTTCCTGTATCACTGAGAACTTGAATTCTCTGAGCTGTATCAGACTCAAGGATACAAGGATATTGTCGTTCTTAAAACAATATCTGCCTAGGTCTCAAGGTCTCCCCTTGTACGTGTGTGACCACTTCAGACCCCAACCAATCCTTATTTGACAAGCATGCTGACTTCTCGCCAGCTCCAGTGATGATTCTTGATACGTGGCTCACGTGGCTAACTGTAACTTTGTGATTTTTGCCTATATAAGCCTCCCCCATTCTGCAGTCAGGTGGAACACAGTTTAAGTACTTCTTAAATCTGTGTCTCTTGGGCTATAGTCCTCAGGCTCAAATAAAATTCTTTTCTATTCCTATTAGACATTGTTTATTGATTATTTCTGTTGACAGCAGAATAAAACACAAGGGCCTTATTATGGCCTGTGCCCACCTTCTGATCTCGTCTCTCCTTCTCCAAGCCTGGCTACCTTTACCTTCCTCCTGCTCCTAGAATTTGCTAAGCACATTCCTGTCTCAGGGACCTTGAACCTGGTAATCCCTCTGCCTGGAATTCTCTATTTTAGATATGGCATTGCCGGCTCTGATTCGTTCTGTCATTCGGCTCAAAAGTCGTTTCCTTACCGCCTGCCCCATCTAAGCCTGGACCCCCCGCAGCCTTCATCAGTCCCTATTATCCTGTTACTGTGTTTTGTTTTATTCGTAGCACTTATCCTTTCTGAAATGATATTGTTCATTTATCTGATTGCCTATCACTTATCCCTGCTACCCCCACTAAAAAAGTAAGTTCCAGGAGAGCAGAGACCTTGCTTTCTTTGTCATTGTTGTAGCCCCAGTGCCTGGCATATGGTATGCACTCAATAAGTGTTTGCTGAGTGAATGAATGAGCAGCTCAACTGAGAAACAGTGGCAGAGTCTGGTCTATTATATCCAGCCTCCTCTGTGTTCTTTTAAAGTCACATTTTTGGAGAATTCCTCAAGTTAAGTAAAGGCTTATCTTTGAATAAAAAGAATACCTGCCTCCCCAGGAGATGGAAACATGTAGAAAAATTAAATTTCATCGGGCAGTAAATGCAACTAAATTTGCGGAACCATAAAAGGGAAGCGGCGAATATATCTATTATTTATCTATTCCTCAGTTTACTGAAGATGCATAAAAATTACCTGAGAACAGGTACCTCTTGGCTTGGCTGTGTTTCATTTTCCTCTTTTCATGTAACAGTTTTACAGCAACCTTAAATACCTTCTTGATCTCATCTGATATCTCTTGCCAGGTCTTCTCATTCTCAGCACTGGCAGGGGGCTGCACCTATGGAATTGTAAAAGTGAGATATTGGTCTTAAAATCATCATAGAAGACCCAGTATTTAAGAGCAAGAGAACTATTGTTATTTGAAAGTCTACTCTGTGCCTTATCATAATAGGTGCCTAACAGTCAGTATCTCATTTCCTCTCCCCAGTACCCTGAAAGTGATGTGAACTTGCCCAGGTGACACAACGGTGTGAATCCAAACAGGATTTGTTTGTCGGGATTTCTTAATATACCATGTATTTCCTGCTTGAGTTTTGATACAAATGTCATAACAAAATCATATCTTCACTACCCTCTAAAGAGGAGAGACAGTTAAAGGGAAGGTACTCATGTTACTATTTAATTATCTTTAGCTGTTTCTTCCTCATTTATTTATTTATTTATTATTTTTTTTTTGCTGTACGCGGGCCTCTCACTGTTGTGGCCTCTCCCATTGCAGAGCACAGGCTCCAGATGCACAGGCTCAGCGGCCATGGCTCACGGGCCCAGCCGCTCTGTGGCATGTGGGATCTTCCTAGACCGGGGCACGAACCTGCGTCCCCTGCATCGGCAGGCGGACTCTCAACCACTGCGCCACCAGGGAAGCCCTCTTCCTCATTTATTTTTATGATCCTTTAGGAAATAAAATAGGAGTACCTACCAAGAAAGTAACATTTATAGAGTCTTGCTGATAATCTTATTCAAGCATTCATTTACTTAACAACAGTTTATGCAGAAATATCATGTGGGGTTTAGAGAATAGTTGAAGTTTCCCTAGACGATCATGGAATCAAATGAAGAAGGAACAACTAAAGCCAATTAAATAGTAATATATGTGTAAGTTTTACAACTTTGTAAAACTGATTTCTTGAGGTATCATGTTTCTTGATATCTGCTTTCCCAGCTACTACCTTTACTTCTGGCATATTTACCTAAGAGAATGGTTTGGGGTTTACCCCAATGTTCATCTCCATAGTCTTGCAGATAATTACTTTGAAAAATGCATGTGGAGAAGAAGAAGAAAAATCGAGGAATCTGACATGATTTCATTTTGCATGGAGAGCATGCTTTATGTTAAATGTCAGAATGACAAAGACGCAGGGTTCTTTTTTTTTTTTTAACTTTTTATTTTATATTGGAGTATGGACACAGGGTCCTTAAATGAAGAGCTGTTGCTAACCCACGGCTCTTCTCCTGTCAGAGCTGCCTGGGTGCTGAATGTATCAAGGATGTTCTCTTTGGAAGAGGGATGGATAGCTATGCCTTCTTTTAATCTCTAAAATGTCTGTGCAATGAATAGTCCCACCCATTTTCTCTACCTCCTTCATTCAGTTTCGGGGGACACATGATTGATACATTTGGGAACCAAGTTGGAGAAGAGACAATGCTAATGTTTCCATCATATTCATGCATGACTCAACCTCACTGCAAGATTCTACGTAAGGCACAAGAATATAAATTAACAATGTATGAAATGTTAAAGGAACATACTGAATTAAAAAACTAGAGACTATAAAAAACAGCTAGGCAGATTTTTAAAAGATCCCCCCAAAAAAATCTTTCACAAATTAAAAATATAACTCTTGAACTTGAAAACTCAAGCATGAACAGAGTGGACACAGCTGAAGAAGAAAACTGATGAACTGGACGAAAGATCTAAAATAATTTTCTGGACAGCAGCACAGAAAGATAAGGAAATTGACAATGTAAAAGACAATTAAGAGACATGGAGGATACAGGTACAAATTATTATATATAGAATGGATAAACAACAAGGTCCTACTGTAAAGCGCAGGGAACTATATTCAATATCTTGTGATGAACCATAATGGAAAAGAAAATGAAAAAGAATGTATGTATATGTATAACCGAATCACATTACTGTCCAGCAGAAATTAACACATTGTAAATCAACTATACTTCAATAAAATTAAAAAAAATAAAATGCAAAAGTTAAACAAATTTAAAAAAGAGACGTGGAGAATAGACTGAGGCAATCTATTGTACATCTAATTAAAGAGTGCAAAGGAAAGAACAGAAGGAATAGAGGAGGGACATTATTTGATGAGATGATGGCTGAGAAATTTCCAAAACTGATAGAATGCATGAATTCGCAAATGTAGGAAGCACAACATACACCAATCAGAATATATATAGACACATTATAGCGAAATGAGAAAAATACAAATATTTTCAGATAAACAGAATTTATCACTAATAGACCTCCATTAATGGAACTTCTAAGAGATATACTTCAGGAAGAAGGAAAAGACCCCAGCAGGAAAGTCTGAAATGCCAAAAAAGAAAGGTGGATTAAAAATTAGAAGATTTCTTAGCTTTGGATTTAGTTGTTAAAAGGAAATTTAGGGTCCAGGGCAGAATAATCTTCTGTCTACTGTGCCCTTTCTGTGGCGAAAACCACCCCTGGGTGACATAAACTGTTTAAAGTCATGGAGAGAGGCATACTTTGGAGAGAAAGATAGCTTACTGCATTTTTATTGCTTTTCAGCATTTCCGATTTGGGTCTGAGGTAATAAGCTGCTGGCACCGAGTTCTCGTCCCGACAGTACCACTCTTCCAGTAACTTGGTCTCCAGCTTCGCCTCTATGGCAGCATCCAAAATCATTTCAAACTCTGACGCTTCAACTTCTCCAGGGATTCGGATGTTCCCATATTTTTCACCTAACAGTCCCTGTGTATCACCGAGAAAGTTCAGTTTAGTGTATCACCAAGAAAGTCCATTTCAGTATTCATATCATATGGCCACTCAATAAATATTAATAAATAGATAACAAGATACTTTGTTCTATCCATTGTCTCTTGTAATCACACTGGATACATTTTCACATGGATTATTTCATAAGTAAAATTAGTCCATTTATATCGTAGTATAATAAATTCACATACTGAGATTGCATATCACATTAGACAAATCAAAAATACAGAATTTTGTAGCAAAGAAAATTTCCCAAAGTTTACGTAACCTAACAAAGGTTGTCTATTTTGAAATTCTGTTTGTTTGTTTGTAACAAAGAAAAATGACATGCTGGACTCTATGAAATATCAAACATGTAAACTCACAAACAAAAAAAATTGCTTTGTATAGAGTTTATAGTCTGATTCTAAGCCCCAGATTTACACAGCTACAAATGAAAGAAGTATGAGATCGCTGAATGTGATGTCACTATAAATCACATAAAGTTTCCACTGGTAACTGGAAAAAATTCAAAATATAAACAAGGTATCATTTTCTCCCTATTGAACTGGCAAAGGAAAACACATGCTCAGTGTCATGTGGACATGTGAGAAAATACCTCTATACAGCTGATGGTTGTGTAAATCGATCCAATATTTCTCTGAAGGGCAGTCTGGCGATATGTACTAAAAGACTTAACATACATGAGTTTTGGCAATTTTTCTTCTGGAAATCTGTCCTTAGAAAATAATTAAGGATGTACAAAACGACTTAGCATATTTATGCTGAACCTGTTTGAACAGAAAAGGGTTAAACCTAAGTGTCCAGCAAGTGGGAACATTTAAATACATTTATATATATTTCGGTACCTCTATTCAAAGGATGTGCCAAATTATGTTTTAGAACTGTATTGATGTAGAAGGATGTTTATAATATACTGTTAAGTGAAAAGGTAAATTACAAAACAGTACATATAAGATGAATTCAATGTTGTATATATATCTTATATATATATCAGAGAGATCGTATATATTTGTAGACATAAACATAACACATACACATAGAGATTTTATAAGAATACACAGCAAGTTTACTCATTGCTATCTTTCGGTGGATGGTTTTGAATTTACTTTGGTTGTTTTATGAATTTATTGCTTTTTTATTAAAACTGTTTTTTGCAATACATATGTATTATTTTGTAGTGAGATAAACAACAGGTACTTAAAATTTTTAAACCCGAAGATGCTGTCTATCCTCGTTTGTGGAGCAACATTTTCAGGGCTCCTCTAAGTGTTTGCTTAAGCCCATGTTCTAAAAATGTGGTCCTCAGACCAGCAACATCTGTGTTACCTGGGAATTTGTTAGGCTTGCAAGTTCTCAGGCCCATCCCCAGACCTTCTGAATCAGAAACTCTGGTCATAGGGCTGAGGAATCTGTGTTTTAGTAAGCCCTCCTGGTGCCTGAACCACTGACTTAAGCTAACAAAAATATTAGCTTATATAGCACCTGGTATTTCAATTAATCTTCCATGTCTTATCTAGTCTTATCTAGTAGAAACATACAGAATTCTAACAAAGATCTATACTATCCAAGCCAAGTTGGTCTGCTTTATAGTATCCATGGGAAGATTTCTATTTAACTTGTGGGCATCTTCATCCTTTCCTCCTGTTGACTAGCACCTTTACCATAAACTTCCAGCCTTGTGTATCCGTTGGAAGGAGAATTGTGGTTTGGCTTCCTTGGGGGCATTTCTTACTACCTCTGCAACCCACAGTGTCCTTTTCATCTCACATAGTCAGGTGAGGGAATAAAAGTCCTGGGTAGACCTGTTTCCAAAATAGATTCACGACCTAAACTCTACTACAAGATGGTAAGCCCCATGAGGGCAGAGGCCAGAACTGTTTATTCCTAGCACATAGAAAATATTAAAAAACATATTTGTTGAATAAATGGATGAACCAAGACAGAGAAAGAAATCCTTAGTGTTTGTGCTATTCTTATTTGAAACTTCTTCTTTTATTCAAAGATAATATTTCAGATCTCAGCAGGTAGAGTAACAATTAGGGAAAGTACCAGTTTTGTCAGCAACCTTCACTTCAGCCCTAAACACCAATTAAGAGCACTTTTATTGTATTTTTATTGTTTAAACATTTATTTATTTAGTTATTGGCCACATTGGGTCTTCTTTGCTGTGCACGGGCTTTCTCTCTAGTTGCGGCAAGCGGGGCCTACTCTTTGTTGCAGTGCACAGGCTTCTCATTGCAGTGGCTTCTCTTGTTGCGGAGCGCGGGCTGTAGGTGCACGGGCTTCAGTAGTTGTGGTGCGTGGGCTCAGTAGTTGTGGCTCGTGGGTTCTAGAGCGCAGGCTCAGTAGTTGTGGCTCATGAGCTTAGTTGCTCCGCGGCATGTGGGATCTTCCCCGACCAGGGCTCAAAGCCGTGCCCCTGTGCTGGCAGGCGGATTCTCAACCACTGCACCACCACGGCAGTCCTAGAGCACGTTTATTTTAATCTGCATTTGTTTTGGGCTATTCTTGACAACAGGCTGTATGCAACAGAAATAATATTGTTTAGAGTTGTTTTTCACTTAACAATTCCTTTTCTAAAATCTCTCATGTTAAACTCGGGTAAATGAGCAGACATGACCTCTTACTCTACCACAGATACAGAGGGAGATGATCTTTTTAAGGACAGGCAGCTTGGTGACTATCCTATTCATCTTGGCTAATTCTGGATAAGGATAGTCAGCACCCTCAGTCAGAAATATCTCTCATGGGGACTTCCCTGGTGGTGCAGTGGTTAAGAACCTGCCTGCCAGTGCAGGGGACTCGGGTTCGATCCCTGGTCCAGGAAGATCCCACATGCCACGGAGCAACTAAGCCCATGTGCCACAACTACTGAGCCTGCACCCTGGAGCCCAAGAGCCACAACCACTGAGCTCGTGTGCCAAACTATTGAAGCCTGCGCGCTCTAGGGCCCGTGCTCCACAACAAGAGAAGCCACTGCAATGAGAAGCCCGCGCACCGCAGCGAAGAGTAGCCCCCGCTTGCCGCAACTAGAGAAAGCCCGCGTGCAGCAACGAAGACCCAACACAGTCAAAAAATAAAATTAAAAAATAAAATAAAAATTAAAAAGAAAAATCTGTCATGAAGAGTGAGGTTTTAGTACTGGGAAGAATTATCCAGCAAACCTACCTGGGCAGGGAAGGGACTAAGTAGACTTCTAAGCAGTAGAAGTTGGACTTTTTGGAGAAATCCCCAAAGGCAAACAGTGGAGTCTGGCCACTGGGTGAAGGACTTGCTGAACAGGCAAAACATTAAATATGAGATTTAGTAATTGACAATTCTTCTTCGACAGCCAATGAGGCCCAGGAATATGATGGACCCAGCAACCAAGATCCAGGGCAACACCAGCTGGATTTCAGGCATGAAGTGGGAAAGAGGACAAAATGGTGACTAGTGAAACAAGGTCATGTCCCAGGGAAGGACCATCATCTCTGTATTAGCAATTTACTGTTGGTTCTCCGTCTGTGCTTTGCTCTAAATAAGGCTGGTCTCAGAGTCTAGGGCAGGATCAAATTTATGGATCAGTTTCTGAAATGCGCTTCATGATGACATGCACCTGGATCACCCAGGGTGTTTGTTAAAATATAAGCTACAAGATCCCTTCTCTGACCGAAGGACCACAGTGCTTGGGGAGCCCAGGAATCTGGGTTTTAAAATGCGGTTACAAATGAACCTAGAATTTGAGGTCCACTTGCTATGGGCAATGCATATGTGGTCTCATGAGTAATGGTTAGCATGCACCAAAGGGACAGGACAGAGAACACAGCAGATCATTACAAAAAATCGAAGACTATTTAAAAATAATTTTTGAGTTGACAGCTGGCACCAAATACTAGAATTATTTGATCAGTATAGTAAGGCAAAATGTTCCTTAGAGTAGAGATTATTAAAGAAGAAAAAATATCCTCATCCAATTCAAATAACAAGTTATATTGAGCGCCTACTGTATAAAAAGTAATACAGAACTTCAGAAAAGTAATAATGTGAGATAGGCTTAAAGTTACTTATTGGATTGTTCTCCCCAAGCCTTCTCCTTCTCTCTGTTGATTCTTCCTTTGGGTGGAATGCTCATAATTCACGAAGCAGTTACTTTACAGGAGTCCAAAATAGGATTCTGTCTCAATCTTACCTCGCTATTTGAGAAATAGCAGAGAGAGTAACAGCAAAAGGGAAATTTGCTACCACATTTTTCAGGAAGACTTTTTTTGGGGTTCTATGTGTCTACAGTTATAAGGTAACACACAAGGCATGGCTGTATCTGCCAGGACTGGCAACAGTCAATTTAGAGGAAGATACAGTCCAACTCAGTTGCAAAGTCCAGCTCCTATGGTCAGTGGCTCAGAGCAGGGGTAGAGATGCAGGACCAAGTCTAAAATGCTAGCAGTAAAAGTGGAGGTGGCAAGATGGAGGTCCAGTCTTGGTTTTCTAATCAGACTATTCCTTAGCCCTGTAGCCATGGGGAGTAGGTGAGCCTAGGGCAGCTACAGAAGCTATGCATAAGAAAGCATTCTTTTCTGTTCACTGTCGTAGAATATTCACTCCCATAACTGAAGAAGAATCAGATTTTCTACATCCTTCTGACCCCAGTGTTCAAGAAGATCATTTTTTTTTTTTTTTTTTTTTTTTGCTTGGTTAAAACAGCTTTGCCAGTTTCTGGAGAAATTTGATGGAGAGTTGAGGGACTATATTTGGTTTTGCATTGAGGTCCATGTTTATTAGTTATACCATTGATCAGTCTGCTTGTGTGACCCTGTATGGAAGAAATGCATGTGGCTGAAATAATTTTCAACTTTTCATTGAATTGTTTACTCATGCTGTCAATACACGTATGAACATAAACATATGGGATTTCTCTTGTCTGTAGAAATCTATCATCACCTCTCCCACCCACCTAAGTAAAGACATATTTAATTTGGCCCATCCTGAAACACTGAAGATATACAATAGTAGTCAGGCAAGAAGCAACAATCCAACTGAGTACTCAAATACAATCTTGGAGTTAAGCCCAAATGGTTGAAAAGTCTAAGAAAAATTTCGACTGTTTTTAACAGTAGTGTCCGTGTATAAAATTCTGTATAAAATACTTCCAGATGCTTTGGAACTAGATAGAGGTGGTGGTTGCATAGTGCTGTTAATGTACTAATGCCAATGAATTGTTCACTTTATAGAGGTTAATTTTATGCCATATGAATTTCACCTCAATTTTTAAAAAAAGAAATACTTTCTGAACTATTGATTTCCTTATAAATGAGAACTTAAATGTAAAAGGACTCTCTACTCTTTGTGTCATCCTTTCCTTCTTTATAGATACATCTGAGCCACTGATACAGATACATCTAAGCCACTGCTTTCAAAGGCTTAGAGATAACATTCTGTTTCCCCTCAATTGATTTTTCTTCCCCATTGCAAACATTGATTCTTTCACCTGCCCTCCACTGCCCCCAGCCCCCAGCTCTTTATGTGCAATTAGTTCTGCCTGGGCTTGCAACTGAGAATCTTTGGGGTCTGAGTCTGATGCTAATGCAGTTTTTCTTGCAGCAAACAGAGAAGAGGGGTTGATGTATTCTCGATGGTGTTGGTGATCTCAGTAAGTCTTTGCTTTTACTCTGTTGTGGGATATCAGGAAAGACAGGTGAGGGCAGTCTTTCTGGGGTTATGGAGGCTAGGCTTCATTGGCAGGTGGGCAAGTGCACCCTGGACTGCTGTTGATGAGCCATCACTCATGGGGAAGCTGGAAGGGAGAGATTCTATCACCCTCCCCGCCCCACCACTGGTGCTATAACAAGCTGAAGCACATACTCTGTAAAGGCCCTGTTCCCTCCCACCCAGTCACTAATACAAGGCAGGTGGAACTATTCCTTCCTTTCTATAGGCTTCTCTTTTATTTATTAAAATAAAATCCACACTCATATATACAATTTTCTCCTGTACATGATCTCATTTAACGTTCACGAGTCTGTGAAATAGGGAGAGTTGCAGAAGAGGGCACCAAAGCTCACAGACCTCACCTGGCTTGCCCAGACCACTTCTCTAAGAAGACATGGAAATACTAGCACTTGAATATGGGGCTTTCAAAAACCTCATTCTTTCTACTTCATCAAGTTATTGTGCTATGCTCCCCCCTGAGGTGCCTGCAGACGGCTTACTTGTGATGGCTCTGCTAGCCAGTGCCCCTGGCCGGGCCACCACGCATGTCTGTGCAAGCTGTGTGCTGCATACTTCCAGAAGGCACAGTTCACGAGGACTGTTCAGTGTTATGGCCCTGGGTGTTGTCATTCTTTTTATCTGACATTGGGTGGAGAGACAAAGATGGTTGTGATGTATTCCCTGGAGCTCACAGCCAACCTTTACAGTCAGTGCTCTGTGGCAGAGTAGGACCAACTAAACCATTCCGAGAGTCAGCAGAACCTGTTTCACATACTTAGTGTTATTTTCTCAATGTTTTTCCAAAGTCAAGAAACATCTTCACAGCTGATTTAAAAAATTTTTAGGTATAAAATGTCAGCTTTCACACCTGTAAACGGAGATAATATTTTACCCTTGTGTACTTATCTGGTCACACATCTACTCTGGTTTCTTGTGAGGATCAAATAGTTACTCTAGGTGAAAACACTCTGTGAAATGTAAAGCACTTGGCAATATAAGCGGTGAAGGCACCACTACTTTACTTAAACATAGTTTATAGAGAAACATACATACTCGGCACACTCAAGCACACATACATACATGTATGTATGTATTACATACATGTAATAGAAATGTAATAGAAATAAATACTGAGAAGTACAGCTGGATAGATAGAGAAGGGAAACATCTCTTGACTGAAGAAAGAGAAACAAGATAGAAAGGAGGAAAGAATGGGTAAATGGTTGTTTACAGGTGGTAGGAAGGTGAGACTATGTGGTGAGATAAGAACAAACTCCACCACTTTCCAGGGTGGAGAAAAAAAGGCTTAAACGAATTAACCTGGGTTCACTGAGTTAGCGACCTAGAAGAGCAACAGAGGCGTGGAGTTAACCTTTACAGGGAACACAGGCAACGCTTCAGGGGGAGCTGAGAACCCACACATAAAATAGAAATGTTAAAAAATGAAGCAATTTGTATTATTATTGGTGTGTTAATAACCAGGTTTGAGTTGTTTAAATTCAACTCTTCTGAAAAAGATTAGCATTACTATGGACTACAAGTGTCCTCCCAAATTCATATGTTGAAGACCTAACCCCCCATGTGAATGAGATAGGGCCTTTAAGGAGGTGATTAAGGTTAAGTGAAGTCATAAGGGTGGAGCCTTAATCCAGTAGAACTGGTGCCCTTATAAGAGGAGGAAGGGAGACCAGAGCCCCTTTCGCCAAACAAGAGCACGGAGAGAAGGCAGCTGTCTTCAAGCCAAGAAGAGCGTCCTCACCGCAACCAGACCATGCTGGCACCTTGATCTCGGACTTCCAAACTCCAGAACTGTGAGAAAATAAGTTTATGTTGTTTAAGCCACCCAGTCTATGGTATTTTGTTATGGCAGCCTGAGCGGACTAGTACAAGCATAAAGATGAACAAAATGAAGCGGTTTTTGTTAACATAAGATCTGGCATCTTTGGTAATTCATCCTAAAGTGTACTGAGGGGGTAAAGTCATAGATTAAGTGACTTACTAGTTTCATTTACTGTACAACAGAGTAAGTTAATGCTTCTATCTAGCTTCTTTGAGAGTCTCAGCTCATATAAATTATAATTTTACCATTTTTCTTAAAACTGATATTCATGGTTTAACTGTGGCTGTTAAATTTACATGCTAAAACCCACTGCTGAATTTAACTGATATCAATAATATATCAATGATATTTACTTATATCAATAGTAATTCTGCTACCTTTCACTTACTGCATGTGCTTTTCTCTGTAACAAAGTTTCATTACCTGGAAAATACTGAGCACAGCTATTATTCTGTGAAAGAATTTCAATCTTAAATGGAACCAGAGGATATAAAATGTAAAATGTCACACATGTGTCCTTAGGAAAACAAATCTTAAGGACTGAGAAACTGTTTTCTTGTAAAAGCCTGATTGACAGAAAACTGATAATATTGGAATTTTCTTAAATGATAGGGAGTCGGTCAGGGATTGCCTCATATCAACCCTGGGAAATTAGGCTTATGGTTTCCAGAGGCATGAACAAGAAATAACCCACGTGGGGCTGGTTTCGCAAAATAAGCTGAATTGAGCTTTGTATGACTGGACTGGTTTTTGTCTGCTTAGGGAATTTTCAAAGCCGGTCTCCGTTTGTTTTTGACTTTAATAGACTCTCACTGAACTCTGCCCTTTTTACATTCCCTGCCCATAAAGACAGCCTCCCTCCAACCCTCAGCAGACTCACCTGTAGTGTGTTACAGTTTGTGTGTCTCAAATTGCAGTTCTCCTGCTATTCTCGAACAAACTCACCTTTTTACAATTTTGAGCTTGCCTCATTTTACCCTTTTATTTAGGTCGACAATTCTCTAGAAACACTGGAGCAAAGGAAGCGACCAAAAGGGTGAAAAGGGTTGGGTAACAGAACTGCAGGGAATGGAACCGTTCTGGGATTTGCAGTTCATTTAATCAGTTCCAAAGTATCAATACAAGTTGCAACCCTAACCTCAAAGAGTTGCCTTATGAAACTGAGAAATGTGCAAGGATTCCTTTTAAAGAGCATCTGACTCGCAGGGTGACTGACCATTTCGGTTTGCTCAGGACTGTCCCAGTCTGAGCACTGAAAGTCCCAGGAGCCCCCTCTTTCCCAGGCAAGGTAGGACAGTTGGTGATGCTAACAAGACAGTCATGGTCCCTACTCCTTTTGAGATTTCATTGTGGAAGAGTGGTCAGAGTTCTGTATGGATTAGATAGTTCAAGAAGGAATAAGAGTGGAAAAAGCACAGGACCACCAACCTTTGTGTGGGCACAGAAGCAGAAGGAGGAAGTATGGAATGGTGTCATAGAAGACCAGAAAGGAGAGAACAGTAATATTCCAAACATTTGTACAGAGCTCTGTAAAGCAATGGAAAATGGACAAAGCACATGGACAGATAATTCATAGAAGCAGAAGAACGAATGCCAGTAAGCATGAAAGATAATAATAATGCTCAACTCTATTAATACTCATAGAACTGCAAATGTAAATGCATGTGATCAGATCTTTTTTGCTTATGAAACTGATAGAGAAAAATAATAATACTTAGTGGTGTCTAGGCAGTAATGAAATGGGCACTCAGACACAGGGTGCCAGTAAAACTGGGTAGAACCTTGCTGAGTATGTAATTTGGCAGTAGGTATAAAATTCCACTTTTAGAAATCCATCCTACTACTTATATAAAGAGTTGTCTACAAAGAAGTTCAGCAATTTTTAGCTTATATCTTGGCCTTATTCCATAAGTGACTTTTATCAGTGTTAATATAAACAAAACTGAGAGTAAAATTGCCCACCATAATCACTAATTCACATAATGGGACAGAATTCTGCTCAATTTCTAGTTTTCTAATTCTGAGAAATTAAAAAATAGAGAAACATACAAAGTAGAAAATAACTGTCCCCACAGCTCAGCTTGAAAACTCAACATTTGGTCATATTTTCAAGTGATTTTTAAAAAATTAATAGATTATTTTTTAGAACAGTTTTAGACCTACAGACAAATCGAGCAGAGTACTGGAAGTTCCCATATACCACCACTCTCCCTCAGTTTTCCCTGATTTTAACATCTTCCTTTAGTATGGTACATTTGTTACAATTATTGGACTAATATTGGTACATTTTATGAGCTAAAATACATAGTGTATTCAGATTTCCTTAGTTTTGACTTAATGCAATGTCTTTCCTGTTCCAGGATGCCGTATTACATTTAGTTGTCATTTCTCCTTAGGCTCCTCTTGGGTGTGTAACATTTTCTAAGGTTTTCTTCGTTTTTGATGACCCTGATCATTTTGAGGAGTATTAGTCACGTATTTTGTAGGATGTGCCCTATTGGAATTTGTTTGATATTTTTCTCATTATTAGACTGGAGTTAGGGGTTTGGGGGAGAAAGATCACAGAAGTGCTATTTTCCTTATATTAATGAGGCTGAAGTAGTATTTGTTGGGTTTCTCTACCGTAAGGTTACCTCCCAAGCCCCATTTTCATACTGTACTCTTTAGAAGGAAGTCACCATGTGTAGCCCACTCTTAAGGGGTGAGAGTTATGCTCCCCTCCTTTAGGGTGGAGTGTCTACAAAATTTACATAATCTACCTCATTTGGTATTGTGCACAGAATTTAGTAATTTATCCAATTACTTTTTTATATCAGTAGGGAGTCGTGGCTATTTTATACTTTGGGTTATATTCCGATGCTACTTTATTTTGTTGCTCAAATTTTTCCAGCTTTGGCCTTTTGGAAGCTCTTTCACTTCGCTCCTGGGTCCCTTTAACATGCCCCCATCATTGTGGCAATTTTTATTTTTTAAGAACTACTAACTTTCTGGCATAAGATGCTCCAGGCTTAGCTTGTGTATATTCTGCTCCCCTCTCAGAATCACCCATTTCTCCAAGGAGCCCCTGTTCCTTTTATTGGAGGATGGAATTAGAAACCAAGATCTGGGTGCTCGATGCACTTGCTGCTACTGCAGTTCATTTCTTTTACGCCCTCTCAGAATTATATGTGTGTGCGCTAACCTGTGTATATACACATATCAATAAATATTCCCATAGGTAACCATCTGTGATCCATATCAAGTTGTTAATCATACACTTAAATCTATTTTAAAATTAAATGTGAGTTCTCCATAAACTTCATAACTAACATCTCCAACGCTAACCCCTTAACACATGGATTATTCTAGCCACCTCCCCTTGCTGATCTGTACTTTTCGAATCCAGCTGTGAGAAACCTGGATCCCACCATCTGCCATTCATTTACTTAGTTGCTCAATTCCAGTACACCTGATAGCAGTACCAGAATTTTGAGCCTCCATCCTTGTAGGAAATGGTGTTATTGACAAGAGTACAGTACTTAAGCGTAGTTCCTTTTACCTCTAGTCTTACCGACTCCATTTATTTCCAATAGACATTTTCTAAATAAAAGAAATAAAACATAGCAGATAAAGTTGAATTCCCCTTTGACCTGCAAATCCAGGCTGATTCTCCTGTTCCTTCCCAAGATGCACAAATTATAAGTTTGCACACATTATATACTCTTTCAGTCTATTTTTATATTTTATACATACAAATATATATTTATGGGCATTCTATTTTAACATTTACATAAATTATATAGGGGGCATATTCTACCCTTCTTTCATTCTTATATTTTTTTGTGATTAGTCTGTTGATAAATTTAGATCTAGTCCATTCTTTGTATAACCAAAATATTCCATCGTAAGAATATTCCACATTTTCTTCACCACTTTTTTTTTTACTGACAAGTATTTAGATTCTTCCAATTTCTTTTTTGCTTTTATAAATAATACCCCATCAAGTTAGCAAATATTGAGGGCATTATGTCAGTAGAAATGGTATTAATTTATGTTAACATATAAAAAGTCCCATGCTCAGACTTGATATGTAGCTCCATACTGAAAAATACGAATTCCAGTCATGTTTTAGTGCCTATGAAGCCTGGTTCTTGGTCTCTCCGGTGCGGAGCACAGGCTCCGGATGCGCAGGCTCAGCGGCCATGGCTCACGGGCCCAGCCTCTCCGCGGCATGTGGGATCTTCCCGTACCGGGGCACGAACCCGTGTCCCCTGCATCGGCAGGTGGACTCTCAACCACTGCGCCACCAGGGAAGCCCATGAAGCCTGGTTCTTAGAGTCACTGTCCAGCTGGCTGGGTCCTTATCCTGGCCTGGGCACATCATCCAATGCCTGGCCCAGAGCAGGCTGTCGCTGCTCCTCCTGCTGCCTTGCAGGGGTCAGCCCTGGTCAGCATGTCTAAAGGTTCTTTCAGAACTGCCTGTGTGCGTGTGAAGATCCTCCTGAGGCCTTTCAGTGCTGCTTTGAAAGCCTTACAAAAGAAGCTGAATTGCCCATGCATATACTGCTGGTCCACAGTTCCAAGAAAAGTTTCTTGTTTTGAACTGCGGACAGAGCAGACAGGCCTAGGAGGAAGCCTGACATGTGCACCACGGGCCTGAGAACTGGACAGAAGAAAGCTGGCTCATTGTTAGCTGTCTTAATGCCAAGAGCAGTGTTATTAATGGTTACCCATTACTAAGGCCTGGGCTTATGAAGACCTGCTGCAACTTGCAAGTGTCTCCTTCAATATATGCCTAATCTGTAATTGGAATTCCACAACTGAGTCCTTCTAAAAACTGTAATTTGAAAAGATACATGCAACCCAAAGTTCATAGCAACACTATTTGCAATAGCCAAGACAAGGAAACAACCTAAGTGCCCATCAACAGATGATTGGATAAAGAAGCTGTAGTGTGTATATATATGTATGTGTATATATATACACACACATACACTACAATGGAATATTACTTAGCCATAAAAGAGAATAAGATACTTGGTGAAATAAGTCAGAAAGACAAATACTATATGATATCACTTGTATGTGTAATTTAAAAAATTATTCAAATCTATATGCAAAGCAGAAACAGACTCACAGATAAAGAAACTTGTTACCAAAGGGGAGAGGGACAAATTAGGAGTACAGAATTAATAAATACAAAATATTATACATAAAATAAGCAACAAAGATTTACTGTATAGCACAGGGAGATTATGTCCAATATCTTGTATTAACCTAAAACGGGATATAATCTGCAAAAAACCCTGAATTACTATGCTATACACCTGAAACTAATGCAATATTGTAAATCACCTATACTTCAATTTAAAAATCCTAATATCTTGTATAATATTCTCTTTCCTTGTTCTGAGTCCCTCCCCTTCCCACTTCCCAAACTCAGCGCAGAGGCTCTGCTCAGACCCACCCCTCCCTTCCATGTTGGCTCATTTCCTTGGGACCAAACTCATATGTCTTGGTTTTCCTTTCCTGGAGATAAGACATTATTGTAGGCTTTCATGTAACCATCCTTTGAAGGGGCCCTCCACCAGTTCTCTCATCTCTGCTAACTTGTCTGAATTCTGGGATAAGGACAGTTTATTTAAGATCATTCTAGGATGCATCTTCTAGTAATTTCAGTGATTGTGCCTATTATAAAGTAACAACTCATTTATCCAGCACCACTGGTTTTTTCATAAGGGAAGAATATGAACTTATAAATTGAAATTATAAGCCATTAACTCATTTGATCCCTATGACAATGCTGTGCATTACTGCTTCCACCTTAAAGCTGAGAAATCTAAGGAGCAGAGAGGTCAAGTAACTTGCTTAAGATCTCACAGCTGGTTAAAGATGGAGCCCAACTCTGAGCCCAGGTGTCTCTAACTCCAGAGTCCATGATCTTTCTACCATATCATACTTTCTTCAGAAAGACTTCCAAATAGACAGTTTATCCATTTAGACATCTTAAAACCTCTTTAAACAAATTTCAATAGAAAAAAAGGTCTAAGCTGTCTTTCATACTTTCATTTCACCTAGATATGTGTTAAGCTTCACCCATTGTCTTCCGTTTAACTTTTATTGATGAGCTGGCCCTGAAAGTGGTTAAGAGCACAGGCCCTCTGCTGTGTGATCTTAGGCAAGTTACCTAACCTCTCTGTGCTCCAGCTTCTTTATCTGTCAACTGCAGATTACAACAGTGCCAATTTCTGTGGGTTGTCATGTGGATTAACAGCATTAAAATAAGGGAATTAGAATGGTAACTGATAAATAAATGCTCACACTTTTATTATTGATGAATTAGTCAATGATCTATCACTGTTGAAGTGTTGATCCAACTCATTTATACATTTCTCTTTTGTCCTATAAATGTCAGGCTGTGAGCTGTGACTTTTCCTGCTGTCTCTATAACTATTTTTGGCAGTCTTCCTTTACTAGACCTAATGTGGAATCAGAAAGTAGACCAACCAATTCTTATAGAACTGTATGTTAAATCTGAATGTCATCTGAAGAAGACTTTTCATGGCTTTAGTATAGTTTCATTACAGCTACTTCTGGAGCATAAAAGGTAATTTATCTTTATTTCTTAGTGTTAGATTTTTATTTTTGAGGGCACTGGAAGGCTGATCTCCAGATGAGGAAAATGTAATTCTCTATAATTTGGAGAAGTCTAGTGTAGGCAATGGTCATTAAAAAAAAAAAAACTCATGAAAACTTCCAAACAATACCCAAAGTAGAGAGTCTAATATAACAAGTCCCCAGATACCTATTAAGTTCCAACAATTATCAATATTTTGATAATCTTTTTTCATCCATCCTTAGGAATCCTATTATTTTATCAAAGAACAAAACACAAACATTTCCGCATGTATCTTTAAAAACTTCAAAAAAGTTTTTAATGTAATCATCATGCTATTATTATGCTCAAAATAATTAACTTAATCCCACCTTTAGTCCATATTTAGATTTCGCCAGTTTCAAAATTTTTTTTGTAGTTACAGCTTTTTTAAAATCAAGGGCCAGATAAAGTCCATGTATTGCATTGGATTTGTAGGCCTTTTTTTTTTTTTTTTTTTCTTTGCGGTGCGCAGGCCTCTCACGCTGCGGCCTCTCCCGTTGCGGAGCACAGGCTCCGGACGCGCAGGCCCAGCGGCCATGGCTCACGGGCCAAGCCGCTCCGCGGCATGTGGGATCCTCCCGGACCGGGGCACGAGCCCGTGTCCTCTGCATCGGCAGGCGGACTCTCAACCACTGCGCCACCAGGGAAGCCCTTGTAGGCCTTTTAAATTTATTTTATTCTGTAACATCCCCACTGTCTCATGTCACTGGTTAATAGTGGGTTCTTTGTCCTGTAGGCCAGTAGTTTGCAAAGTGTGGACCAGCAACAGCTTTAGCATCTCCTGGGAACGTGTGAGAAATGTAAATTTCTTCTCAGGCCCCATCCAGTCCTACTGAAACAGACTTTGGGAATGCAGCCCAGCAATTTGTGTTTTAATAAGCCCTCCAGGATCTCACCTGGGTACCACTGTTGTTGACTAGCCCACATCATAGATTCAGCTGATTGCTGCCTCCTGTTGCCATTTATCTTCTCTAATTACCTCTATATTTCCTATAAATTGGCAATCAGCTTTAGAGCCTTGATTACATTCAGGTTCACCACTTTTTTTTTTTTTTTGGCCGTACGCGGGCCTCTCACTGTTGTGGCCTCTCCCGTTGCGGAGCACAGGCTCCGGACGCACAGGCTCAGCGGCCATGGCTCACGGGCCCAGCCGCTCCGCGGCCATGTGGGATCCTCCCAGACTGGGGCGAGAACCCGTGTCCCCTGCATCGGCAGGCGGACTCTCAACCACTGCGCCACCAGGGAAGCACCTACTACGTTTTTTTTTTTAAGGCAAGAATACTTCACAGATGATGCTGTGCTCTACTACTGCATCAGTCATGAGGTACCTAAACTCTGTTTGACCCAATGTTAGCGATGCTGAGACTGCCAGTGTTTGGGTGGCATCCACCTGATGCCTGCTCTACTGAATGGTTTCACCAACCACTGATTGTTGTTCAGACTTACTTTCTTTGGGATCATGAGATGAAGATTTCTAATATCATCCATTCTGTACTTATTAATCATTTGCAGCCTTTTATTGTTCTTGTTGCTTATTTGGGAACATGACAACTTCCATGGCATATTTACAGGCTAAAAGCAGTATGAACGTGATTCTTTGTTGACAAATTAAAAACAACTTTATAGAATTTTTTCATAACCCTTATGATAAGCACAGACCCTTGGTTTGCATGATTTGCATTTGCTTAGAAAGCACTCATTTATTTAGTGAAGAAATTACAATTTAACCGTTTTGAATCTGGGTTCTGATTTTGAATCAATTACTGTCTACCTTGATGCCTGTGTTAAGCCAGATAGGCTGCTCAACCAAGATCTGTTCCTTAGATCTCTGTTTAAATGCCTTGGCCCCTTTTACTCTATGATGACAATAGTATCATATATTCTTATCTGCCTGATAAGGACTTTAAAATATTCTGAGATAATATATGTAGAGTATTTTGGGTGAAATTATGAAGAGGTGTCTCTTAGACCTGACTCTTCTATCTATGAGATAGAGCAATGTTTCTCAAACTTTGACAGTGACCTATAGTAAAAACACATTTTATACTGCGATCCTGTTCTCTCTCTCTCACACACACATACACACACACTTCTTAGAAATGGAAAATCTCGGTCTCTACCCCAGACCTGTAGAATCAGACATTCTGGGAGTGGGTCCGTAAGGTGTTTCACCAATAATTGTTAATTGTATTATCTGCAGTCCACCTTGATGCTTTCCATTTTGTTCTCTACAGTTCTACTCCAATAAAAATTGCTGGTGGTAATCCGCTGGGTTAGAATGATTTCCTGATGCACTATTAGACTGCAACCCACATTTTCAAAAAAACCATCTCCTCCTATGTGGTTCTAAACTCACTCTCCACAAGATTGCTTCATTCTTTTTCATATTCTTTTCCATTATGGCTTATTACAGGATATTGAATATAGTTCCTTGTACTATGCAATAGGACCTTGTTTATCCATTCTATATATAATAGTTTGCATCTGCTAATCCCAAACTCCCCATCCAACTCGCCCCCACTCCCTTCCCCCTTGACAATCACAAGTCTATTACCTATGTCTGTGAATCTGTTTCGTAGATAAGTTCACTTGTGTCCTCTTTTAGATTCCACATATAAGTGATACCATACGGTATTTGTCTTTCTCTGGTCTGACATAACTCCGCTTAGTATGATAATCTCTAGGTCCATCCATGTTGTGGAAATGGCATTATTTTATTCATTTTATGGCTGAATAGTATTCCATCGTATATATATACCACATCTTCTTTATTCATTCATCTGTTGATGGACATTTAGGTTGTTTCCATGTCTTGGCTATTGTGAATAGTGCTGCTATGAACATAGGGGGGGCATGTATTTTTTCAAATTATAGTTTTGTCTGGATACATACCCAGGAGTGGGATTGCTGGATCATATGGCAACTCTAGTTTTAGTGTTTTGAAGACCCTCCATACTGTTCTCCATAGTGGCTGCACCAATTTACATTCCCACCAGCACTGCAAGAGGGTTCCCTTTTCTCTATACCCTCTCCAGCATTTGTTATTTGTAGACTTTTTAATGATGGCCATTCTGATTGTTGTGAGTTGATACCTCATTGTACTTTTGATTTACATTTCTCTAATAATTAGCTATGCTGAGCATCTTTTCATGTGCCTGTTGGCCATCTGTATGCCTTCTTTGGAGAAATGTCTATTTAGGTCTTCTGCCCATTTTTGGATTGGGTTGTTTGTTTTTTGTTACTGAGTTGTATGAGTGATTGCTTCATTCTTATCATTTGGTTGCCTGAATACAAGTGTCCCTGTTCTCACGCACATACAACCAACCGTAATGCAAGGTGGTGCTGTTAAAAAAGTATGAAATGCGTTCATAGAGGTGGGTGCCATTGATTTGAACTAGAGGCACAAGGGAAGGCTTCACACTGAGGATAAAAATTCATTTATTCATTCATCACTTAAGTGAAGAGGAAGGAACAATAAATGAAGAGCAAGATTCTTGCCCTTCCTGAGGTTACAGGCTGGATGGGAAAGAAAACAGGACATGCGACAGGTAAGTAGACATGAAGGGACAAAGAGCCTGGTAGTGTCAGTCGGGGCTCATGGATCTCAGAAGATGGAACTAATCAGAAGGTTGACTGTGGATGGGGATGGAAGCAAAACTTGAACTGGCCCTCGATGGCTAAAAAGGATTTAAATGGACAGATTGGGGCAAGGGTGGGAAAGGACCTTCCAGATGGAGTTAGCAGCCTCCTTCTATTGATATAATGCTTGAAGTTATAAATGAGAAGGGTGCTTTTAAGAGGTAACTAGAAGCCTGGCAATAATAACTTTTATTTTTATCAATAATAATAGCACTTGCTGTGAAGTTATGAGTTAGGTACTATTGTTCCCAAGGTTGAGAATGCAAGTTTATGGCAGAGCGAGGATCTGAGCTCAGGTCAACAGAACTTCAAGGTCGTAGTCCTATCCATTAAGCCCTGGAGCATGACTGGGACAGAGCTCCCATTAAGAGCCCGCAGGCAATGGTATATAATGGCACTGAAGGATGGGTGGCTCAAACGTGGACTGACTGGGGAACACGGACCTAATTCTTTGATCTCTGATTACTATGACTCCATCTGCCACTAGATGTCAAATGTTACTGAAAAGGAATCACTAAAGGTTGTGAATGAAAAATTATTAGGGCTATTAACAGTGACATTCTCTGTTTAATTGAAATCAGTTGACTTAAATATTAGTTTCAGGTGTACAACGTAGTGATTCAATATTTTTGTACCTTATGCAAATCCAAAGTTATTACAGTAATATTTGACTATATTCCTCTTAATCCCCTTCGCCTATTTTGCCCATCCCCCCATCTGCTTCACCTCTGGCAACCGCTAGGTCTAACAGTGACATTCTTATTAACTTTCCTTCTGTTATACATATCTGAATGGGACTAAAAGGGGCAGAGTTCCACAAGTTGCTCATGACCCAAAGCCTATCCCTGTTGTGTCACGGGCCATAAAAAACCTGGGTCTGCCCAGGACTGTTTTACAAATGTGAACCCCATCTTGTGTGTGTATTGGAAAAACAAGTGAAAGTAGCTGCTATAGGATGTCAAAGATGATCTATGGATTGTAGCTTTGCCTTAGAGAGGTTTTGAACTTTGAATTGGGTCTAAAGTTCCCTCAGCTTTGGAGAAGTCATCGCCACTGGGGAGAATGGCGGAATAACTCCTAGGAGTTATTTCCCCTTGAAATAGTCCCACTAAAATCCTGACTTACAGTTGGGTTGCTTTCTTGATGTTCCTAGATTTTACATGCATGACTGATTCTGTCATTCTAATTTCAGCCATCAGCTCAGACGTCACCTCCTCAGCTAGACCTTCCAGCTAAATTAGCCATTGAAGTACCTACTACAACACCTTGTCATATTGTTTCTAATTGTACCTTATGACCAGCTAAAACGACCTTTCAAAAATTCCTTTATTTTCTTGTTAATTATCTGTTTTCTCCTCTACTATAAGCTCCAAGAAAGCAGGGTCTTTATCTGTCTCGTTTATCACCGTATTCTCATGCCTAGAATAGTGCCTGGCACATAATAAAGGTTCAGTAGATATTGTTGGTTGAATAGATGGCAGCTGGTAGGAGTGGTGTGCTGTGGGTTTAGCAATCTTCCCAGTGCTTTTTCATCCAGTAAACTTTGTTCTTTGTGACTGCATGGAAAGACTAGGAAGAAGTGAACAGCTTAATCTCTCTCAGGGGGTTAATTACTTGGGTTAAGACCTTTCAGCCATCAAGAAATCCTCATAACATTCAACATATAGTTACCTATGCTAGGGAAAATTGTTCATCAAACTGAACTAGTAGCTGTTATGTAACAAAAGGTGGTAAAAGATAATGGTGATGGCTAAAAATGATAAGATCTTAGACATGATAGACACCTTAGGGAGAATATAGTACCAACTTTTCATTTTACAGATGAGGAAATTGTCTTCCCCAAAGATTAACTGACATGCCTGAACCCATGCAACTAGGTTAGTGGAGAAGGCCAGGGATAGGAGTTTGAATTTTTTTTTTTTTAAGGAATTAAAAAAACATTATTTTATTTTTGGCTGTGTTGGGTCTTTGTTGCTGTGAGCAGGCTTTCTCTAGTTGCGGTGAGTGGGGGCTACTCTTCGTTGCGGTGTGCGGGCTTCTCATTGCAGTGGCTTCTCCTGTTGCAGAGCACGGGCTCTAGGTGTGTGGGCTTCAGTAGTTGAGGTGCATGGGCTCAGTAGTTGTGGCTCACAGGTCCTAGAGTGCAGGCTCAGTAGTTGTGGCGCACCAGCTCAGTTGCTCTGCAGCATGTGGGATCTTCCCGGACCAGGGCTCGAACCCATGTCCCCTGCATTGGCAGGCGGATTCTTAACCACTGCACCACCAGGGAAGCCCAGGACTTTGAATTTCTAATCCCAGCCTTATCTTTCTACTTTACACAAGGGCTTCCATTATGCTTTCTTCGAATGAGAACTTAATTGGTCAGTAGACAAGTATTCTAGACATGGGTGAAGGACATTGCATTTAAGTAATATTGCAGAAGAAGGAAATGTCTGATAAAAACGAGTTAACATTCTTTGCTCCCCTGTAATACCTCTGTGATTATCCACTTGGTTAACAGCACACAATCTACAACAACTCGGTGCCTAAACATCTAATTTTGGTAAATTACCGAATTTGTCACTGAGAAAGATAAGCAAATGAAAAGGACATTGTCTCTGATCTCAGGCACAAACAACTGGCCACAATGGAAGGCAGTGTTGTAATAAAAGTGTAAAATGGGTACACAGAGGTGGGTAACATTGATTGGAACTGGAAGCACACTGAGGACAAGCATTTCAACAAGCAGAGAAGAGACATTGCAGATGGGGAAATGGCAAGAGGGAGGTCTGAAGCTGGGCAGTAATGCTCAAAGAAGAGTAGGCAGCCTTCTGAGCTGCAAAGAGGAGTGTAAAGAAGATGGTCATTCTGAAAAGGCAGGCAGAGGGTCCTGAGGTGGATTGTGGAGGACCTTGAGATTCCTATTAATATTTTTTCAAATTCTTTTTGGATATCACTGAGTTTTTGAGTAGGGGACCAACATAATCACGTATGTCTTTTAACAAGGCAATTCCGTTACTTTGTAAACAGGTGTAAAATGCCAAGAAGAAAAAGGCTGCAATTGGAGGGACTAGTTAAGAGTCCAGGCAAGAGCAAATGAGGGTCTGAAGCTGCTTGGCATCCAAACAGATGGGAGAGACTCTGTGAGTTAGAACCATGTAGAAATACCACCAGACTGGGAGGGATTGAAGATATGAGAAAGAACTGGCAGAGAAGCTCCTGAGGCAGCTGAGGCCGAGGTGGTATCTTTGGACAGCAGCCTTTCTTGTTGAGATACTCTACAGACTGGGCCCAATGGAGGTGAGATTGGAAGAGGAGATGAACAGGGGAGGTTTATGGTGGGTGTCCTCTGTCCCTCAGTAAAGAGAGAAAGGAGATCTCTTGCCAAGGAAGAGAGAGAGCAGATAGGTTTTGTGATTGGCTAAGTGAAAAAGAGCTGTTACACAAAATATACATCATGGGCTTTTCCAGAAGATGTCCTTAATTTAATGAGTGATTTATTCATACTTATCTATATATATTTAAGAAATGAGTGTTATTCTCACTTGCTCTGCTTGGCAAATATCGGTGCCTTGAACAAAGTGACTACACAACATCAATGAGTGATAGCACAGGCCACTGAATCCTTAATGTTCCGTCTTGCCAACTTAGTCCTCTTTAAGTCCACTTCTAAGCATAGCTGTAGGAACCATGACAAAAATATATGTAACCATGGCTCTTCAGGAAAAGGTTCTCTGGCTTTTCCAAGTCTCATTTCACGAAATGCAAGTTCATTGAGATTAAAACGTACGCACTTTGCAGTTTGTTTATAATGCACTAGTAGTCACCATAAAACAAAACTCTCCATCACAGCTTCCATGAAATGCCCATTTGTTAGTCACTTGTCAAGAACAGTACACAAGGCAATTAGTCACAAAGTTGAAAAAGTCTCTGAGAACTTTTAGTCGGCTTTCTAAAACTTGGCAAGACTCAGGACTATTTTTATTTCGAAAATGGCCCTTCTAAGCGCAATGATGATAACTAGGAACTCTGTCCCATGAGAAGGGAAATTCATGCCATCACTCCAATTTTCTGACTAAGGCTGAGCAACTCCTCTTTACTGCAGTTTGGTTAACAGCCAGAAGCAAATGGAAAAATACGTGCTGAATAGCAAGCCTGACTCCCCAAAACACAGTTCAGGAAGGTAATTTCTCTTTATTTTCCCACTGGAAGGATTGCCAGGGGAAACTGAGCTGTTAGCTCTGTGCTTCTTCATTTCTTAAGATCTATAAGACAGATCAGAACATTTGGAGACTAACATCAGGAATATCAGAGTAGATGGAAAACCAAACTAATGAGAAGGGATTTTAAAAGAAGCAATTTACCTACGTGTATCTGTTTAGAGTCGGTTGATTTCCACAGTTGTTGAAGCTCCCAAGTTTTAAGATGGGGTTACAGTCTACAATCTGGGGTTACAGTCTACAATCTGGCTTAGCTCCAGTTACCTGCTACCTACTGATTTAGAAAACATGGGAGACAGCAAAAAAAGCTTGAGGAAGGAAAGCCTGGTGCAGTGGTGCTGAATTTAAGCATGCATCAGAAACACCTGGGGGCTTGTTCAAACACAGTAACGCTGAGCCCCACCCAGAGTTTCTGATTCTGTAGGTCTGGGGTGGGACCAGAGAATCTGTTTCCAAGCCACTCCCAGGTAACACAGTTGCTGCTGGTATGGGACTGTACTTGAAGAAGGGGAAGTAAAGTTACAATCCTGAGTAAAAGCATGGAGACTGCACTTTAGTGAAAGGATAAAGGAATTGACTTTATTCTGGAGAAAGAGGATGAAGATGCAAATTACCTTACTCACGTGAAGGACTGGATCAGAAATTCACTTCAAATTAACAATTGGCAGAATTTGGAGAAAGTGATCTTAAGTGGCAAGGAGTTCTATTGTAAGGTTAGGTATAAGGGAAATATTTAGCCACCAAAGTTAAATGATGGATTCTTCAAATGAGTGATCTAAAAGGGAAATCTTTCATCATTTTAGTTCAGAAGAACTAACTTTAAGACTTTTAGCTCATAAAATAAGTAAAATTGAAATAAGCAAAAAACAGAAATTGATTTAAAAGCACTTACGTTAACCACGACTTCTGGAATTAAAAAAAAAGAAAAAGAATCTGGCATAAGGAGTTCATGTTGTCTGAATTCAGGTCTCTTCCTGCTGTATTCCTGGAGCCAGATGACAGCCAGAGAGGCTTAAATAAGTGAGTCCTGGGGCCTGAGCCACTCATTTAATGAAAATATGATTGGCCCTGCCTGTGAGAAAAACTTTATCTGAATTTTTCTTGAGGGGGTCAGGTGGGAAAATTACTAAGACATAAACTTCTCATTGACCTTCATACGTGGACATCGGCTTTGTCTTGAAAATGCAGTTGAAGACACAAGCTGTCATTAACAACAACAAAATAAAAACATAGGATAGGTTCCTCTCACAATTCAGTATTATAAAGTTTGTACCTTTCTCCATGAACTGCCTTGATTCCTTTTTAATCCCATGATGAAAGATGTGAAATTTACTATGTTCCTCTTGTGGTCACGGCTGCCAGGAACCCCAGAGCTAAGCTTTCTGTTCAAGTCTGGTAGCTTCCTTTGAAATGATTTTCTGATATAGTTGTCTCTCCCTAGCTGTTTATTTCTTAGCCAGTAATTTTTTTTGGTGTCATTTAAAATATTCTTTCATGTAATATAAATTCCTGTCACAAGCTTTTTTGGTGTAGACATTGTTACATATAATGAATTTTAAAAACTATATACAGAATCCTATTTAGCCACAAATAAATATATAAAAGTGTCTCTCTTTATAAAGATAAGGCTGGCCCTCAGGCAGGATATTCTTTCTGGGGGCCGGCCATAGCATTGTAGTAAAGAACATGGGCTTTGAACCTGTTCCTGCCACACAGTCTGTGTGACCCTAGATACATTATTTAACCTCTGTGCACCTCAGGTCTCTCATCTGTAAAATGGTCTAATTACAGTGCCAAACTCCAAAGATTCTTGGGAGGACTAATTAGTGCTTTGAACAGTGCTTGGACCACAGGAAGTATTTAGTAAATGTTAGCTCTGTCAATTAGAAACAGTAGTGATGGAATTTTGTGACCCACTCAATCGTGGAGTTAAGTGGTACCATTTCAACCACAGGTTCACATTTCTGGGCAATGGGAGCTCTGGTTTTAATTTGGACTTAACTTGAAAGATACGCTTCCAACAAATGAGCGTTCATGATGAGAACCTTCTATGGTTGTAGTGTGGCCAATGCAGAACCCAGGGTCAGCAGACAGAGAGCAACAGAAAGATGTAGCACTGCAGAGAGAGGGAGAGACCGTTCCCAAGGAAACAGGTTGCTAGGGGCAGGCATTTGGTAAAGTGTGCTGGAGAAATACAATTTCCTTGAACTACATCTAATGAAAATACTGTGTACTGACAGTGAACTTTAAAGCAAGTGTGATGTGAAGCTGAGAATGTTGATGAATTTGAAATAAGGCTTCTGAAATCACCCTTACTCCATCATGGGGTACTTTACGGCAAGAACAATATGGTCACACAAGACTAGACAGTAAAAGCGTGGATGACACAAGAGGAAATCTGGAGTCGAGCATGATAGATTTGATTCATATTTTTGGGAAAACAATTTGGAAGCCCAAATTGGATGGGCTTGTATCCATGTATTTCTACATGGTTCTAACTCATGGATAGTGTATGTGGCTGTATAAAATTATATGCCAGACAATTATAAACTGTTCTCGTTTCATCATATGTATTGGATCTTTTGGTGATGATTTCTTCCTAAAGTTGAGTTGAAGAACTGTTCCACGTGCTGATAAACAGATGTTTACAATGGATAAAATCTACTGACTACTGGCGATGAGATCATGGTGTCCAGAGGGAGCAAAACAAGTTATGATTCTTTGTAGAACTGATGTAAAATGTTAAATAGGGTTGTATTACTCAGGGGTCTCCAGGGAAACTTCTAGAACCAACAGACAGAGAGAGAGAGTGTGTGCGTGTGTGTGTGTGAGAGAGAGAGTGTGTGTGTATGTATCTTTATATTTTTAAGAGTTGGCTTACATGATTGTGGTGGGGAGCAAGTCTGAAATTGGCAGGGTAGGCTAGTAGGCTGGAGACCCAGGGAAGAGTTGATATTACAGCTTGAGCCTGAAGGCGTCTGCAGTCAGAATTCCTCCTTCCTTGGAGGACCAGTCTTTTTTTTTTTTTTTTGTGGTATGCGGGCCTCTCACTATTGTGGCCTCTTCCGTTGCGCAGCGCAGGCTCCGGACGCGCAGGCTCAGCGGCCATGGCTCACACACCCAGCCGCTCCGCGGCATGTGGGATCCTCCCGGACCGGGGCACGAACCCGTGTCCCCCGCATCGGCAGGCGGACTCTCAACCACTGTGCCACCAGGGAAGTCCAGGACCAGTCTTTTTTTAAAACGCTTTCAACTGGTTGAAGCCCACCCACATTATGGAGAGTAATCTGGTTTATTCAGTCTGCTGATTTAAATGTTAATCTCATCTAAGAAAACCCTCACCGTGACATCTTGATTGGTGTTTGGCCAAATATCTGGGTATTGTAGTCTAGTCAGTTTGACACATAAAATTAGACATCACTGGGACCCTTCCTGAAATCTCAGAATTTTCACTGGAACCCAAGCAATAGGCTATTGCAACACTTAAAGAGGAGTTGCTAGACACGCCTGCTGGGCTGACTAAAAAGTGATCACCTTATTCCTGTGACCCTCATCCCCACCACCCTCCTCCAGTCTATGTGACTGAAGACTAGAAAGATTCCCTGGAGGAAACTGGAGGAGAGTCTGCTTCGTTTTTGCCGCCTCAGGATGAGCGATGTTTCCCCCACCCTCACCCCCATGAAAGGAGGGAAGTAGGATGTACTAGCTGTGGGGCTGGGAGACCACATTTTATTCCCTGACCACGACCTGCTGAACTAGAGAAGCCCCCATAGATTCCTCTCCAGTGAACACTGGGGGTGGAACACACTCAGAGATTTCTTGAGAGAACCTAAGATGTGGCCCCAGAAGCTTTGGAAGATTTTTAAATATGGAGACTAGTTCCCACTTCCCTCATAGAGAACTGTGGAAGGAATAACATGATGAGAGCTGCCCATGAAGGCAGAGCGGGCACAGGGAGGCCTGTGCCTTCAGAGACTGGCAAGGTAAGGGGTAAGGATGTGTGAGTTTCTCAGGGACTCATGGAATCATGACAAATAGCCAGGCTCGAGCCATCTTTTTTTTTTTTTATTTTTTGCGGTACGCGGGCCTCTCACTGTTGTGGCCTCTCCCGTTGCGGAGCACAGGCTCCGGACGCGCAGGCTCAGCGGCCATGGCTCACGGACCCAGCCGCTCCGCGGCACGTGGGATCTTCCCGGACCGGGGCACGAACCCGCGTGCCTTGCATCGGCAGGCGGATTCTCAACAACTGTGCCACCAGGGAAGCCCTCAAGCCATCTTGATGAGGCTTCACCCACGAGGGCTACATGCCAATGTGGGGACACCACTAGTAAGAGAAAATGAGGGGGGCTGCAGGGGCAGGAATCAGATAATATTGCTCGTGTCAGGGTGGATGGAGGTACCACTGAAGTTCTCCTCACAGTGAACTCCATGAGACAGCCAGCATTTGGACACAGATGTGGAAATGCAAGGTGGCAGACAGGGTTGGATAAGTTTCTGTTAGTTTCTGCTCTTCTATCCTCCCTCCCCTTCATTGACTTGAAGGCAGAAGCAGCATTTTGAGGGCCGCAAGGCCGGGTGTTGGGATGAAGGGAGAACAAGGAAACATGGTGCAGAACTGCCCAGGCCTCTCTATCTCTATTCCAGACCCGAGAACATGAACCAAGGAGAAGCAGACACTTTAGACTGGGTGTGAAGTGGACACTTTGATTTAGACTCACCTGGACTTTTGAATACTTGAAAGTGAGTCTTGAAAGCGTCTGGATGAGAGAGCTTCCAGGGTGGGGAAGGGATCCAGCAAAGCATGTTTGAAGGCAGTGACGCAAGAAAAATAAATTCTCTTTCCTTGTGTCCTCAATTGACTTCAGCTCTCTCAGTACACTGGTTACACAAATTTAGAAAGACTCAGTCCTGAGTTACTTAGTATGTGTCACCACTGCCCTGATTATCATGCTGCCCTGATTTGGAATGCTTTGTGGCCCTTCACATGTCTGGGCACGGTATCTCTGTCAGCCGAGGGCCAGGAGGAGGATGAGATCAGGAATTGAGGCAAAGGCTCCCAGGAGAGTAATAGGGGCCAAGGTGTACAGTGTGCCAACTAAAGCAGCCAATCAGGGGCAAAGTTCTCACGTGCATGGTTGTGTCTCCACTGCAAACACTAATTTATAATCCTCCTGTTCCTCTAGAGTAAGACTGGCTTGCAGATAATTAAACTAGAAAAAGGAGTTAGTGATGACTGAAGGACATGAGTGCTGTGGCTTATATGTAGCCCCTATTTGAATTAAATGGAGAGAGTCTGCCCCTGTTTGGTGAGTATTTAAATGCCTATTTCTGGAGACCACTCTCACTTGCTGTGCTAGACATTATACAAGGCAACGGGTTGATTTTTCAGCCTAAGGAATCAATAATTCTGTTGTTCATGTCCAGCAGCTTCTGTTCTGGGTCATGCTGGTGTTAACTGGTTTTACTGTCTCCCTTGAAAAGCCTTGGTCTCCTTTTCCCACCCCTATTGAGACTTCTTTAATCACGTGAAAATAATACAGACGAATACATAAGGAAAAGACTAACAAACAATGAAAGACCTCAGAATGAAAACTGATGCTATACGTTAACAGTGAGGTGAATTTATATGTCTCAGTGCTTAGCGCAGTTATGTTAAGGGACGGAAAATATTAAGCAGACGAGAGCTGCAAAGCCTTCCATAGTCACCTCAAATGTCTCTCTTCCCCCACTTCACTTTTCTTCGTTCTTAGAAGATACCTGAAAATAATAATACTCATGTTTGGAGGGACATTCTTTGCAATCGGAGGACCATTCTTTTTGCAATTCTTTACCAAAGTGAAGGATTCTCTTTCAAAGGTTAACCTGGTACTCCCAGCCTGGGGACTAAGGGAATCAGACTAACTTATGTGGCCAACGCATGGCTTTGAGCCTTAAGGAGAAGAAAGGTCTGACAGGAGAGAGGGATGTTGGCTAAGAGGAGAACCACAGAAGGATCGGGAACTGATAAAGTCCATGTTACGTCAGGAGCTGTGAAGAGAGTAGGCGGAAGGGAAGTTAGGAAGCCAGTAACCCCAAATTCGAGCCAGCAGAGCGTTAGCTGCTGTATAGAATTCAGTTTTCTAAGCATTTTGAAAAGAAGACTAAAATAGTGTGCCCTACTAAGAGTCACTAGGATCCATTAAGGTGTCTGTGGTGATATTTATGTCCATTTTGTATCTTCAAAAATATGCCTGGACCAATTTCTCTGGAAATTTTCAAGTTGTATTGGATACTTACGAATTTTTTCCACTCTTTATGATGTTCAGGCATTTCTTATGACAACATAGAGACCAGGAAATAATGAAGGGTCTTAATTAAAAAAATCAAAACTTCTGAAATTCTTGTAGAACCTCTTCTAAAAACTTCCTTTGAGGATCAATTGCTTCTTTTATGAATTAGGTAATGTACATGGTTCTGACAGAAACGACATGATAAAAAGTCCAACGACATGACGATAATTCATAGCATGAAAGACAGTTTTCTCTGAATCCCATCTTTTATTTGATTAGAATCAAGGTCAGAGTTTTTTCCGGATGTTTCTTGCTAGCCTAAAGTGGATCCTTTGTTTTCTAAGAAAAAGGCCCAACATTCACAGCCGGGCTGCATTACCCTCTGCTTCCCACTTCCTGAGGCTCAGTGGGTCAGAGCCAATGCATTCCAACAGGAGAACCGAAAGACAGCCTGATCCGGGTCAGCTGCCCACTGGGGTGTTTTGGGGTCAGAATTCTGAAGCGGCCACGACATTCATAGACATCCCAGTGTGAATGAGAATTCCTCCGCACTTAGAAATTCTCCTAGAGGGAGACAGTTCCTGTCTTAAGTTTTAAGGAGACTCTAAAAGGGTCAGACAACTGTGGTTGGCGGAGGTGATGTTAAGGGGCGTAAACTGCCAACTTCTGAGTCCGAATTCGCTCCCAGAGGCGTTTATTGAGCACCCCTCTGCGTGCAGAGCCCCGCGGGAGCAATCAGCCAGAGCTGAGCTTGAGCTGTACAGACGGAGATAGCACAGTTCAGGGCAGTACACTGCTGGTGACTCCCTGCCCACTTCTCATCTCGAATCCTAGGTCGGCGAACTGAAATCCCAAGACATTCTTACATCATCTACATCCGTGGTTCTCAATGCGGAGGGGGCGGTGGTTCAGGGAGGGAGAGGAATTCAGCCTCGAGGAGACATTTTCAGTCGTCATAACCTGGGGGTGGTGGAAGGGTTGCTACTGGTATTTGATGGGTAGAGACCAGGAATGCTGCCAAACATCCTACAATGCACACGATAGACCCTCAACCTAAAATGTCCACAGAGCTGAGGTTCACAAACCCTGATCTAAATGTATGGATTCAGCTGTTTAATGATAGTGGTTAATTATCTATGCTCTCGTCTTTAGGTTTTCTTTTAAAATTATTTAATTGGTTGTGCTGGGTCTTAGTTGCGGCAGGTGGGCTCATTAGTTGCTGTTCACCAGCTCTTAGTTGCAGCATGGCAAACTCTTAGTTGTAGTACGCATGTGGGATCTAGTTCCCCAACCAGGGATCAAACCCGGGCCCCCTGCACTGGGAGCGTAGAGTCTTATCCATTGTTCCACCAGGGAAGTCCCTAGTCTTTAGTTTTAATGGAGGCTTATTAGGCTCAAGCCTGTGTAATACACTCATAAGTATGTTAAAAACAGGACAATAGGGCCCAAATGGAGTCGTTTATGCTAAGCCCCACATCATCAAACCTAGACTTAACTGTATAATAGTTTTGGCTCTCCTAGAAATGGAATTTTAAACCAGTCAATCAGGAATTGCCTGGTAGGCACTAGTTAGGTAATCTGCCTGATACACCCCTGCCTTCCTCTAAAGGAAAGTGACCTTGAAATAACCAAGCTGCTTTTTTGCCTAGTATAACTTCCTTGTTCCTGTTCCCTTCTGCCTATGAATGTCTTTCATTTTGTACAGCTCCTTTATATCTGCTAGATTAGATGCTCCCTGATTCAAATTGATTTTTGCTCAAATTCTTAAACATTTTAATATGCCTTAGTTTCTTTTAACAGGCATATGGGTTTAAGAGGTTGTTTTTACCTCTGTATATTCATACTTTAATTCATCAAATGAATATTTTTAAGCTGATGAAGAATTAAGATATTCTTAATTCTCCTCAAATTCAGTGAGGTGAGGCCATGTGCTACAGCCAAGGAAAACACTGGAGCAGGAGGGAGAACCTGGGGGGATGGTGCCACTGTGTTGGGGTCTCCATGTCTCAGCTCCCTCCTCTGGATGGTGAGGAAGATGGGCTTTATCTGAGTTCTTTTGGGGGTTCTAATTTTCTACCATTCAAAACTCCTCATAATGGAAACCCTACATCCATTTCACCTTTTTGTATGTCTTCACCAGATATTTCTCTTTCCTCCTCTCCTAGCTACCAAAACACCTTCCCTAATTTCTCCTTTTCTATACAAAAAGATTTTTAACCTAAACAAAATGGTTAACTTTACCTCAAGCCTTTATTTAAGTCTAAACCCCTCTTTCTCCCCACTCAAAAATCACCTTCTCAAAGCTTTCCTTGCCTCCCATACTCTCACTGCTCTGGTACATACGTATTATCCTGTCAGCTGGCTGTGGGCACTTTGACATATAACGACTATGCTTGTGTTATATTCTAATGTTCTGTTTTATATGTCTCTTTAATCCTAAAATCCATGTGTGTGCCTTCTCTCTCTGTAGACCACAGATTGCTAGAATACGAGCACCTCTGCATTTAATCATACTTTTTAGGGTGTGCACTTTTTGATGGATGGTCACACGTGCTTTCCTAGTTCTTAGTAGGAGATGAGGCATCACCAACACAGAAACACAGTTTCTGAGAAAATAACAGGAAGGTGAAACTATATTATATTCAGGGATGTAGGTGGAAAATGCTCTCAAACTGGATGTTGTGAAAACAAAAACAAATCAGTGATGTAGATTACATTGACACATAGAATCTAATTTGAATTAACTCTGTAAATGTAACAGATAAATTCCACAAATTTATTGAAATATAAAAATCAATTTATAACTTGGAAAACAGATTAGAGATAGACATTGTATAGTCTCCATTTTATCTCCCCCTCCCTTTTAAAAGCATTCCAAAAAATGAAATGAAGCATTTCATGAATTTCTGACAGGTTCAAAATAGCCATCAAGGTCCTTCATGAAACTTTTCTACTAATTACCAGTGTGACTTCTGGCAAGTTATTTAAACACTCTGGATCACAGTTCGCTCACATACAAAACTAATTTTTGATGGATCTAAGATGGTAAGTCCCAATCTTGGGAATCTCCTGGGTAGCTTTTAAAAAATCCTGATGCCCAGGTAACACCCCTGACCAAATAAATCAGAATCTCTGGAGTTGGGACAGAGCAACAGTATTTTCTAAGCTCCCCGAATAATTCCAATATTCAGCCCAAGTTAAGCCCAATGTTCACCCCTAACTTAAAATAAACCAAGTTCCCTAAACCAGTGACTTGCTGTATGTTTTAAAAATGGCCACTGTCAGAAAAAGCTGTTCATATTGTGGCTAAGTACACACACGGATATGTTTTTACTATTTCAATAAAATAATTTCATGGAATGTATCTGTTAAATTTTATAAAGCATTTCTCATCACTCTGATACTTTATATTCTATTTTACTACATTAAAAAACATTTTTTTTAAGACCTACAGATTGAAAAATGCAATATCTACAGGCTATGTCCTACAGTTTGGCCACTAGATGGAACCCTCGTATTTAAAGAATGGAAAGCACAGCTCAGTTCTGAACTCTGCAAAGGAAAAATAAACATGCATATGATTTAATATTAATTTTACATCTGGCCAAAAATTATTTATTTTATAAGAAAAGGAGTGTGGCTATTGAAAAAATAATAGTGCTGTTAATGGTAACTAACACCAAAGGAAAGGTAAGACACTGCATTACTCTGGTTCCTTCACCACCACAAGCACCTGGTAAGGTCTGTATTCTAACCCTTTCCCAGCTGAGGAAACTGAGTACCAGAAAGGTGTAGTAACATGACCCGCCCTTGATAAACCGCAGCCCCCATCACTGTGGAGCCAGCAGAAGGCAGAGAAAGGTTTGAAATCTAGTCACAATGGTACAAAGAGACAGAAGCAGAATTTAAGTCCAAATGTGTTCGCCTTTTGCTTCTAACTATGACAAAATGTAAGAAATTTAAGGTTTGTAACATTAATATCAATACACAGGTTAAATTCGTACAAAATAGAAGCACACTGGAATTTTTTTCTTTTCTGTAAATCTAGGCTTCAAAGTACATACTTTTAAAGAAAAGGGGAATAAACAGCACCATAGGGAGAAGCAGAGGGGCCTGAGGCAGAGGCTGTGATGAGAGGCCTCCTGGGACGAGGAACAAATTTTGGTTTTATTCGAACTGTGGCAGTGTAGGCGTAGGGGTCCCACTGAAGGGTTTTTGACAAGGGAAGGACTTGGGATTTTTGCACAGCCCACTCCTTCACTTCATTCCCCTCTTTGGGCAACATCTTTTTTGCAGAGAGGCCTGTCTTGATCATTGGTGAGAACATTCCTGTCCTCCGTCCCCTTATGAGGTTTTCTTTTTTCATCAGCATTTAGCATTAGCAGACATGATGATAAATATCTTTTTATTTAATCCGTCTTCCCTCAGCTAGTTGTAGACTCCATAATGGAAGCTGAAAAGTCAGTAACTCATACTGAAGGTTGGGGGAGGTGGAGATGGGGAGTTTTTGCTTAATGCGTACAGAGGTTCATTTGGGACGATGAAAGAGTTTTGGAAATAGCTAGTGGTGATGGTTGCACAACGTTGTGAATGTAATTAATGCCACAGAATTGTACAATGGTTAAAATGGCAAATTTTATGATATATATTTTATCAAAATCAAAAATCATTAAAAAGAAAAAGTCAGTAACCCAAAATTCAGGCCTGCAGAATGACTTGGAAAGTATCACTGTCACTTATGAAGTGCTTTCTATGCACCAAGTATGTACTTTATATCTATTAACTAAGTGGATCCTCACGGCAACCCCATAAGGTAGACACTATTGTTGTTCCCATTTTACAGATGAGAAACTGAGGCACGCAATTTGCTCAAGGTCACTCAGCTCCTATGTAGAGGCAGGATAAGCTGCTCTTAGCCCACTATTGGTGTCTATAACTATTGCTGTCTATAATTGCTGTCTGTGTTATAGACAGAGCCTGGCATGTAATCATTTAACATTTGTTACAAGAATAACTGCTTCAAAATGGTCACTTTGGCTGCTGCTGGGTGGCGGACAGACTGGAAGGGTGAGAGGAGCTCTGTGGAGCAAGCAGGGAGGCTGCTGTAGGAGGTGAAAGATGTGAAGGTCATGGAGGTACAGACAAGTAGATGGTTTACATGTATTTCAAGATAGAGACAACTATCCATTAGCAGGATATGCTAATGGATCTAATTGTGAAAGACAAAGCTTCAGTCTAAGACTGCACTGTACAATATGGTAGCCACTAGTCACATGCAGCTACTCAGCACTTGAAATGAGGCTAGTAAGACACGAGATGTACTGTTGAGTGTAAAATGCATTCTGGATTCCAAAGACTTAGCACAAAATAGTAAACTACCTTATGGATAAATTTTATATTGATGTAGAAATGGCAATATTTGATACATTGCATTGAATACAATATATTATTAATAAATACAACATACAGGCATACCTCAAAGATATTGCAGGTTCAGTTCCAGACCACCGTAATAAAGGAATATCACAATAAAGCAAGTCACATGAATTTTTTGGTTTCCCAGAGCATATAAAATTTATGTTTATACTATCCTGTAGCCTGTTGTGTGCAATAGCATTATGTCTAAGCAATGTACATACCTGAACTAAAAAATACTCTGTTGCTAAAAAATGCTAACCATTATCTGATGTCGTAGGGTTGCCGCAAACCTTCAAATTGTAAAAAATGCATCTGCAAAGTGCAATAAAGCAGAGCACTGTGAGACAATGTGTGCCTGTAATATTAAATTAGTTGTATTTTTAAATGTGACTACTAGAAAATGTAAAGTGATGTTTGTGGTTCACACTGTATTTCCATTGGGAGTTGCTGATCTAGGATAATGTCCTGGTTTCTTGCTTGAACAATGCAAGTAATGGTGGTGCATTTACTGAACTGGAAAAGAAGAGAGGGAGATATAAGGATGAAAATTAAAAAATTATGCTCTGGACATAGAGGTTTGCAATGTATGTGAGATATCCAGGTGGAGATGGGGAGCCCGAAGCTTGAAGGGGAGGTCAGGGCTGGCACTGCACATGTAGGTCCCATCAGCCTGCAGATGACACTGAAGACCCTTTCTGGACAATCTATAGGTGGGAAAAGCCAGCCAGCGCCCAGGGTCAAGACCTGAGACACCAACAGTTAGGGGTTGGGTAGAAATAGGCAACCAGATAGTGCAGAAAAGATGCTACATTTCTACATTCAATTTTCTGGCTAAGAAGTGACCTCTAAATTCATTATGGTTTCATGTCAATGTACTTTTGTCTGGGATTCATGTTTTTTGTGAATTGCAGTTTATTTCAATACACACTTAGGATTGCTTTTATTTTTTAGACTATATTAGTGCAGGTTAGTGGCAGAAATCTCTGGAAATATTCCTTTATGTAGAAATAACAAAACTCAATATGATGAACAAGTGCTGTAGATAAATCTCACAAAATCCCTAAATATCCAACATCAAGGGAAGAAAAAATGTCCACTGAGCTCTCAAGCGACAGTTTTTTCGTGGCAACCATCTTGGTAGGGTGATATGTTTTCTGAGAGAGGGACATATTTTTAACGATTTTAAGAAACTTCATTTAGTCCTCCAGTTAAGTATTTCTTTAGAAAACTCAGTTTTACATAACAATGAATGGTCACAAAGTTAAGAGCTCAAACGTTGTGGTCGGGTACATGAGTTAATATTATAAATGCACTTAGTGGAGTTCCGGGCCTGCAGTGAGCACTTGGTAAATATTGTTCTTATTAATAATACCAGAACCACCTCTCCCCCATTCCCATTCAGTAGAAACTGTACTCCGAATTTTGATCTTTTCCTGGGCTACTGATATATTGTCTAACACTCTCTCACGATGCTGGGCATGGGCAGCAAGCCGTGGGATCATCTGTACACTTATAACCATCCTTACCCAGATGACCATTCTGTTTTCACTTTCAGTACAGTATTCAATAACATGAGATACTCAACACTTCATTATAAAATAGGCTTTGTGTTAGATGATTTTGCCCAACTGCAGATTAAGTGTTCGGAGCTCATTAAGGTAGGCTGGGCTAAGTCACGATGTTTGGTAGGTTAGGTGTATTACAGGCGTTTTTGACTTAGGATATTTTCAACTTACAATGGGTTTATCGGGATGCAACCCCATCTAAAGTTGAGGAAGATCTGTGTGTAACATATCTGTATATAACATATATGTTAGGTATGGTATATCATATAACATTATGTCAAACCAGTTGATGTGTTTCCCGCCCTTGTTGATACAGCACATGCTTTCCTGCTGCACGTGCTCTTCGACTCTGTGTTGAGGTGGAGCTTTGTGCTGCTGGTGTTTTCATGTGGAGGGAACCCCACTAGAGTAACACTTTCCGTTTCTGCCCTCCTTCAATCACTGCTCTCCAGTTTGGGGGAATGATTCTCTGGAGGCTTTGGGAGATGGAGCTGGGTACCTCTTTCTGGAATCCACCTGTGGGCAGAGAGAATGTGTTCTGCTCTCCCCTTTGAGCAGTTGGTTGTACACGGACAGGTCCCCGTCGGGGAGGCCTGAGACTGTCCATCTGTGGCTGGTAAGTAGTGATTGTGAAATTTGACAGACACACCTACCTGGGAATTCCCAACAGCTAAACTCACAGAAAGGTGGGTTTTTAAGTTGCTGCCCGACTCCCGTGTTTATCTCAGTGGGTTCAGAATTTAAACACGGGTAAGAGGAGTGCTGTTTACTGATATCCTTAAATTCCCAACATCTGGTGTGTTCAGCCGGGAACTTTGAGAAATAGACCTAGAGAGGGTTTTAGTGGAGCCAAGGCACATGGCTTTGGGGCCTCTGGGGTCGGTGGGGGGGGGGGTGTCACGTGTTTTAATCTTGGTAGTTGAGTGGTGTCTATATTGTGCCCTGCAGCTGGTTTTTACTGTTGGCTTTTAACTAGTACAGCTGAGCAGAAGGCTTCAGGCTTTGGCAAGTGTGGGTCTTGTGGGATTCCTACTCTGGCTTAGGATGGCTTTATTTATAGGTGAATGGCTATTTCTGTATGGGTGAGAAGATATTTATATGCAGACAGGGCTGCAGTTGCCAACCTTGGAAAGCAGTCATAATGGAGGCCAAGATCGGGAAAGTGTTTGTTTGGTACAGGCCTTTTAGATAGTCAGGAGCTGAGTGACCTTTTGCTGTGGTTTCTCAGCTGGGCCTGTTGGCCAGGACTCGAAAGAGCAGATATAGCTGAGCTCCATGTGCACTGCGGACACTGGAAGGTTCTAGCTTTAAATTATTATTATTATTATTTATTTATTTTTGGCAGTGTTGGGTCTTCATTGCTGTGCACAGGCTTTCTCTAGTTGCGGCGAGCAGGGGCTACTCTTCGTTGCAGTGCACGGGCGTCTCATTGCGGTGGCTTCTCTTGTGGAACATGGGCTCTAGGCGCGTAGGCTTCAGTAGTTGTGGCACGCGGGCTCAGTAGTTGTGGCTCGCGGGCTCTAGAGCTCAGGCTCAGTACTTGTGGCACACGGGCTTAGTTGCTCCACGGCATGTGGGATCTTCCTGGACCAGGGCTGGAACCCGTGTACCCTGCATTGGCAGGTGGATTCTTAACCACTGCGTCACCAGGGAAGCCCTTTAAATTATTATTATTTTAAATTTTATTGAAGTATAGTTGATTTACAATGTTAATTCCTTCTGTACAGCAAAGTGATTCAGTTATACATATATATATATATTCTTTTCCATTGTGGTTTGTCACAGAATATTGAGTGCAGTTCCCTGTGCTATACAGTATGACCTTGCTGTTTATCCAACCTATATGTAATAGTTTGCCTCTGCTAATCCCAAACTCCCATTCCTTCCCACCCCCCCCACCCCCCACAAACACAAGTCTGTTCTCTGTCTGTGAGTCTGTTTCTGTTTCGTAGATACGTTGATTTGTATGGTATTTTAGATTCCACATATTAAGTGATATCATATGGTATTTGTCTTTCTCTTTCTGACTTACTTCCTAGCTTTAAATTATTAGTTCCTGGCCCAGGAAGGCAGCATTATTCTGGCTGCCTCAGAATCCATGAACTACATTCAGGGCCAAAAGAGGGAATTAAGATGGCTAACCTCTTGTAATTACGTGCTTGCCAAAGGCCCTCAAGAGTCACCCATGAAAGGTAGTATACTCAGAATATGCCATCTTCTTGGGTTGAAGTAGAGAACAACTCAGTAAAATTATCACCCAAAGGCCTGTCACTCAGAATGAAGGAATAAAGGAAGAACTCAAGTGCTTTGAAAACTGTGCTTTAGTGTGACAGTCATATCAAAAGCAGTAGAAGACTGAAAACAAGATAAACTGATTAAAAGCTGAAGGAATGAAAGATTTCCTTGAGGGAGAGGCTGACATCTTAGAAGACAGGCTAATCTTTGAAGGTCTGAAAAGACAGCTATGAAACATAAGGAGACATGCCTAAGCCTGTCTGCTCCTATTAAGGAGAGACCTTAAGGTTGATATTAGATCAGAAGGAGTGCCTTGAGCCTAAGGAGACCCAGTAAGAGGACAGAAAACTAACTGAAATTACTCGCTAGCGGGGGGCTGAAGTCCAGAGAACATTTGCAAACCCTTAACCAGCAGAGTCCCCAGTAAGAGACGTTGAGGACACATATCCTGATGATTGGGTCAGTACAGAAAGTAGTTTTCTATAAGATTTGTTATGGTAGGCTGGGGAAGGCAGCAAAGAATTCCTGGATGAGTTTTCAGGTGATAGAGCCATTGTAGAAGGCATGCAGGTGTTTCCTATGCTCTGAGGGACTTGCTTGAGAAATTGATGAGATGAGAACTTGAAGACAGACAAGGTGAGGCATACTACATGCAAACAGGCAGGACAATAATGGAGCAAGTCCAGGTCCTGGTTCCATGCTGATACCATGGGAGGATATCATCCAGGTGAATTCTCCAAAGTTGCAGGGTCAGAGAGGTGTGATTTGAAAAGTAGACATATAGGGCATATCAAGAGCTCATAATTTCGTATTTCTCATCATAGGAGACCCACGGAATGAGATCTAAAGAGATACCTTAGAAAATCAATTGTTTTATTTGTAAATCAAAGGGGAAAGAAGGTCCTCAAATTTAGTAAACAGGGCTAGTCCCATGTGTGTTAGAAAAGGGAAGAGACCAAGTTAAGGATTAAACTCTTAGAAATTCCCCTGAGATTTCCTAAAAGGTTAGATGATGCTACTGCAGAGAAAGATTACACAGAGAAATGCTCCTTAGGCTTCAGTTAAAAACAGAGGGAAGCCAGTGGTTTAACGGGAACTCGGCAGAGGAAATGGTTCTCAACAGGTTCCCAAGACACCAACAGCACTTCCAGTTCAGGAAATTTCCTTGGGCAATTCTCCAGTTGAAACATTTGTGGATTCAGTGAAAATCCTCCTTAGGAACCACATTTAATAGATGTAAGTGATGCCATAGCAAGGGATAGTGACAGACATTTGTCACAAGAGTTTCACAGAAGGCTGTGGTTACATCACTAGAGTCCATACTGTCAGTGCAGACTGGGGTGCCAGAAACATGGGCTGAAAGGGGAAGTGGAGAGATGTGGGACAGCCCTGTTTTTCCCGTTCATATTTCCATTGGGAGAGGCAGGCAACTCTCAAATAAAGCTTGATGCCTGGGGTTGCCACCATTCCAAAAATTTCAGTTTGCAAGGCAGGAATGTCTCAATGTTACGTCCTGTGAGGGGAGACAGTACACGTAAGGAGAAATGTCCTCCTGAATTCATAAACAAAGTGCCAAAATTAATCTCTTGATGGGAATTTTCTCCCAAGTGAATCTAGGTCATAGTCGCTGGAGTGCATGCACAGACCAACTGGCATCCTGGCAAGGTGGAAACCAGGACTTTTCTGCTGACTCTTTCACTTGCCACCACTGAATCTCTGCTATGGTTTTTGGCAGCATGAAGTATGGATTTATGGAACGTAATGGTGCCTGGGCTACCTTCTTTAGGGCATGGGGTTGGTTTGTTTTCTGAATTTCATGGGAGTGGGATCAGCACCAAGATGGTTAGCAATGTTTTATTCTCTTTTTGGAGACACAGAATGATCATTTCTGAGATGCTGAAGTAGTAACGCCCATCCAGAGGAGGACAGCCCAAGCTTGTCCTAGGTATCAAGACTGTGAATGAGACTGAACAGAATAAGATATTCAAGAAGATCAATTTTGAACTTTAATTTTACAAATTTTATCCCACAAAAGCAAAAGAATTTTCAATTAATTTTGAAATTTGACTTAACTACTTTCTACTTTAATTTTTTGGATGTTAATCTTTTAACTTTAATTTCTCCCTGTACAATTAGTAATGGGATGAGATTTATATTCAATAGGACTGTTTATATTATTAGCATTTCAGAATTGGAATAGCTATATGCTGTCTCTTAACCTTATTACAGAACCTCTGAAGGGCTATGTTGGACAATATGGTTGTGCATAATTTAGGATGGGAAATAGAATACAGATTGAATTTCAGATTTGCGTACAGAGTAGCTTTCATATTAATTTAATAATTGTATATTTCTGACCTATTTTGGAGCTTTCTGGGGACAAAATGAACACTGCCTAGCTATGGTCCAGGGAGGAAACCCAAAGAAGCAGTATTTGGTCTGGGGAGCTGTCCTGCCCTGACAGATGTTAACCTCACCTGAGGGGGTAGTCACACACCCAGATGCCCCATAGTCTTAAAGGTTGAGCCCAGTGAAGTTGAGAGAACACAAATGGGGAATGTTAAATGGGATCCTACACCCCACACACGGTGTTTCTAGTCATTAGAGTAACACCCCTCTCTACCTTCACTCACTCCATCCAGGAGAGGAGGAATCACTTATCCGATTGGTGATGTGGGAGAGAGGATGGAAGCCAAATGAGTTGGCCCTTCTCTCTTCCTGGGATCTGTCTGCTGAGAACTCACTCAGTGCCAATCCGCCAGGGCAGGCTTTGTGGGGTAGGGGTGGGAGCTGAGGCGTTAGGCTGGCCAGTGGGTGGGTCATTCTGCCTCACGAAAGATTTAATAATTTTGCTTGGTATCAAATCTAAGCCATGTTCTTCAATAGCTTTATCATGAGAAAGTAACATTTTAATTTCTATCTACTTGATTCCTGCAACTACCTCTCAACTGGTTCTGAATCTAATCAGGTGAAAGAAGTGCACTCTTCTAATCTGCTAAATCCCTGGCACTTGGACTCCTCAGCCCTGGGGAAAGTCTATCTTAATTAGCTTGTCAGAATTGATGCGGAATGATGATGAGGGCTCAGAATCCCACCTGCCTGGGCTCACATTCCAGCTCTATCACTTACTGGCTATGAACATTTGAGGAAAAAAAAAAATTAAACTCTCAAAGTAGTATTTGTAAAATGGGAATCATGTAGCACCACTTCATAAAAGTTTTGGTGAAAACAAAATGAGATAATGTAGGCTACTTGTAAAATCCACTTTTTTGAGTCTCCTGTCCCTAGTTCCTTGGCATAGAGTTCCAAATAATAATCAGAGTGTTTATTTAACATACACAATGGGTAAGGGTCAGTGCTAAGTAACTCAGTGTCTCATTTGATTGTCACAAAACCTGTGGCATAGGTGTAAAATTATTCCAATTTTATGAACGAGGTAATTGAAGCATGATCGCACATTATGTGACTAGTAAAGCAGCTATTTGAACCCTGAATTCAGAGTCTAGACTCTTAAATAATATGCTATCTCCCCAAAATAACACCTGCCATTTATTGGCTGCCTAGTATGTGCCTGACACGTATCAGGAGCTTTATCTCATAATTTCCCCAATCCTTTGTAGGTTAAGGGCATAGACTTTATAGTCAGACAGATGTGGTTTTGAATTCCAAGTCTGCCGTTTTCTAGCCTAGTAGCCTTGGAGAGGTTAGCTCATCTCTCTGAGCCTCAATTTTTCATCTATAAATTAGGGATGACAATACGTACACCTCACAGGTTTGCCGTAAGGATTAAATGAAAGAATGCTTAGTAACTTGGCCCACTAGAAGCGCTCAATGAGAGGCATCAATTCTTACTCCGATTTTACAGATGAACAGTGGACTGAAGCTCATAGGTGCCAAGTTCAAACCCTGACTTACCCAAATAAAAACTTGCTTTTCCTCTATGCTCTTTTTCCTATTTCCAGGAATTTCTGGCCTCTCCATGTTCATTTTCCCTATTACCACTCAGTCCTTCCAGGGGAGAACAAATCCATTCTGTACCTTTTGAAAGGTAACTCGGGATGAGGCAGTGAATTCCCAGTTGTGTTCCATGGAGCCGTCTTGGGGCCTTGGGGGTGGAATGGGAATGGGTAGGGTTGGAGGGATGTGTAAGCGCCCTGCTTCAACTGGGACACTTCAGCCTTCATTTTTCTGGTCAAGAGATAGCTTAAGTTTTCATTTACTGAGAATGTTCCTTGGCAAAACAAAAACAAAACCCCCTGAGAGACAGAGGTGTGAGATGGGAGTAGGAGGCTTGCCGTGGGAGCCTGGGGTTGAGATGATGTCACCACTCCCCGGTATATGGCCCTGGTCCACTCTGCCTCAGGCTTCTCCACCTCAGTTTACTCAAGTGAACAATAATACAACTTTCATATCTCCAGGGGATATTACAAGGATTAAGTGATAAACGTATTATGAAAAGTGCTTTGTGACACAAAAGCATGACACCAGAGTGCACGTATCCTGAGCTAGACCGGTGACGTCTTCATTGCGGCTCCCTCTCTTACTGCGTGACTCTGGGTGATCCGTTCATACTCTCTGTGCCTCAGTTGTTCTGTAAAATGGAGATAACAACACCTTCATCATGCTGTTGGAAACCCTAACTGGTTGAAAATGTGGAAATAGTGTCCCGTAAGTGTTTTGTTATATTTATTCTTACTCTCAGGTTTGAATGACTACATTAGCTTTGTCCCTCACAGTTCTTCCTGTGAAAACGTTGCAAAACAGACCAGAGAAGTGCTGCCTTTTTCTGAAACTTAAATACAACAAAAGATTGGACTGTTATGTGGTTTTCCACTGAATCACTGTGACATCCGGAGTAAAAGAAGTTTTTGGGGGCCTCGTAGGGGACATGGTGGAGCCCAAGTTAATCAAGAATTTGCTAAGCTCCAGCTTTCCTTTATATAATTAGTTTGAAAGTTGAGTGATAAAATGTGAATTGAAATTGTAGCCAGTTTTATAACTTCAACAAAATGAAATCAAGCTATTCCATTAGTTTTATAGTTTATGATTGTAAAACTATAAAAACAAATATTGGTTCCCTCAGCAGCTTTAAAGCAACCAATAAGTCCTTGTGAATTTCAGCAAAATGCCCAATTCTTTAAACTTCTCAGTTTTTAAAGAAATCAGTTGTTGAGCCCAGCATTACAGAAAAAGCAGGGTTTTAAAAAATGATTTATAAAATTACACTTAGAGAGGACACATGGAGGGGATATTGAAAGAAACACTTTTACAATAGTCACCAAATTATAAGTCCCTGTGACTTAAAGGTCACTCAAAAAAATGTTTAGGGAAATAAGGCAAAACACAAGAGCCAGAAGAAAGGTAATTACGTAACAGGTCAAGGAATTGTCCTAAGATCCATGCAAAACCAGGTTAGAATCTGGCTGGCATCAGCCATGGCTGCAAGGGGAAATGGAGTTCCCTCCTACCTTTCTTGAAATTGTGGACTGTCACCCAACGTGAATGATAACTAACTGAACTAAATGCCACCCTGGCACCCTATCACACTGCTCACCTCCTTAACCAAGGGCCTTATGACTATGCTTATTATTATTTGGCCTATGTTTCACTTTTCTCTTTGAGAAAGCTTAAATAATAAAAGTGAATTTAAACCTGTCCATAAAGATGACTGTTGTGTATGCCTTTTATTTCAATTCAGGCATCAGTATAGAAGAAGATAATAATAGAACATTTAAGATTCTCCAAATCAGTCACCGCAGTTAGCATTTTGTGAAATGATTATTAACAGGGATGTGGAACAGATACAGGCTCATAAGTTGGGGAGGGTGGGCTGGGGATGGATAAAAGGCACAGACAGCCATACAAAGTTTATTTTCTTAATCATCATGACCAAAATCAGGCCTACAAATTTATATTTTTATTATAAAAATGTTCTAACCTGAAATATGGTTTAACCTAAAATATCTACAAATGTTTTTTTCCCCTGAACTTTTGTAATAACTTTGGTCTGATAGTGAAAATAATTTAAAAAGACATGTTGATTTTTGTAGGTCTTTGTAAAACTGTATCAGTCAGTATTGTTTCACTACACCAAACACTGGGAGACCGTTTTGAAAACATTTATCTTTCAATGAAAGAGAGAAGGCAGGGGTGAGCACTCCTCCTTTTGCCGAGGTCTACACTGTGGTTGCTCTATCTTTATTCATCAAATCGACTGTAATTGGGGTGGTCACCACTCTTGCATTTGTCCTTGAGTTTGGCCTAAATGTAGTTGAGTCTGTCCTAAACAAAGTGGTTAGTAAATAGTTAAAACTCTAAATGCTGCCTTTGAGAACTTAAATTTGAGGATTTCTATTTTTTAAATTCTGCAATAGGAAAATGATAAAATGTTTTAGAGGCTAGCTAGATGGAATCTTGACATCTAATCACAAAACATCCTTTGGAAGTATTGATAATTTTACATTCAGCCCAACATGGTAGGTATATATTCCTAATACATATCAGGCTTTTTGCTAGGTACTGGAATGCTAGGGACAGAGGAAAAAGATAAAAATTCTTCCTGAGAATTCATCTATTGATAAGTAAATACAAAACTCTAATATAAGTCTAAATAGAGTCTAAGTCTAAATAAGTGACATGAAAGCATGGAGCAATATTTTTTAAAAGTAACCATTGGAAGGCTGCTATTTGTACACTTTTTTACAGATACACTTTTCATATAGTATCTTATTTAATACTGACAATAAACTAATGAAATATTATTATCATTATCCCTACTTGAAAGATGAAGAAACAGGTTCAGTGAGATTAAAGTTTGTGGGATTAGGATTAACCTAGATTTCTAGGATAACTTATATTTCTAGATTTCACGTCAGCCTTTGTGTGATAACAATATAGTATAGGGATGTTCAATTTTTTAAAAGCTGAGAACTCCAGAGCCTCTGACAAAAATGACTGTTCTTAACTGTTAGCTATGCTGTTTTCTCTGAGGTAGGAATTAACAGGCAAACCACAAAACCATATTCCAATGGCTAATAAAATGTGAAAAGGTTATTAAACTTTACTAGAAGCCAAAGATGTGAAATAGGATACTCTTTTTCACCTATCAAATTTACAAAAGTTTTAAATAGCGGTACTATTCTGAGCTGATGAGGTTGTTATGAAATGGGCATTCTCATCTTCTGTGGGTAAAAATACAAATTGCAAATTCCTTCCAGGAAACGAGTAGAAAATCAGGATGGTTCGCAAATATTCATGATTTTTGACCTAGTAATTCTGCATCTTGGAGTTTATCCTCAAAGAAAAAATTAGTTTGAATTTATATGAAAATGTTAAATGCATTAATATTTATAATAATAATCAAAAATGGCCTAATATGTAAAAATAGGCAACATTTAAATACATAATAGTTCATTTGTATGCTAGAATATGATAAATTATTGAAATAATTAAGAACATATATTATCGGGAAATGCTTATGATAAAATATTGGAAAAACGTTCTCTAAAGAGACGATTTAATTTAACACGTTGTTTAAAGGTGTGAGTTCTAGAGAAACGCTGCTTGAATTTATACCTTGTTTATGTGACTGCTTACTCAGCAGCCTTGGGCAAGCTACTTAACCTTTCTGTGTGTCAGTCTCCTTATCAGGAAAATGAGGATTACGACAATAATACCTGTGGCAGAATATTCTTAAAGTTCAGTTCAGTTGGCCCTTAAAACAGGTTTGAACTGCATGCGTTCACTTATACACAATTTTCTTTCAATAATAAATACTACAGTACTACATGATCCGGGTTGGTTGAGTCTGTGGATGCAGAACCGCAGATGTGGAGGAACGGTATATTCGAGGGCAGGTCATATATGTGGAGTTTCAACTGTGCAGAGGGTTGGTACCTCTAACTTAGTTAAATGAGTATCTCTGGATGGTGAGATTATGGGTTAGTTTTATATTTTATTTTATAGTCATCTGCAAATTCCTATCAATAAGCATTAATTTTACAATTATGAGATAGGCCATGGGCATGCTTATAGTAATCACAAAGTTGGTTACTAACATATGGTAGATATTCTTAAAATAAAAGGAAGAATCTGTTGGTTGGTTTACAGAATTCACTGCTTGGTAGGAAAGGGTCTTGAATTTTATTAAGTTCCTTTTCTGACATCAGTTGAAATTAACATATTTTTAGCATTGATTTACTCATTAATGGACTTTCTAATAATAATTTTGTTACCTTTCTGGGGGTAAACCCTAAGTATGGTGAATACTTTTAAAAACCTACTTCTAAATTTGGTTTAGCAATTATTCTATAAAGGATTTTTCAATCTATATTAAAATTGATAAGGGATATTAATTTTTGTGCTCTGCCAGGTTTGGGGTCAGGATTATGCCAGCTTCAAAAGTGAATAGGATGGCTTTATACCTTTTTCTGTCTTCATAATGGAACAATTTATTTAGCATGGGAATATGTTTCTTGAAAGCATAGAATACACAGGTAGAACCACTTTTTTTTCTTTCTTTTTTTTTTTTTTGGAAGCAAAAGGAAGCTTATATCTGGAAGTTATGCCTTAATGAATTTTCAATATCTTTTACAACTACCAGTTTATCCAAATCATCTTGAATCTATTTTGGTAATTAACACTTCTCAGAAAAGTATTCATATATTCAGCTTCGAAACTTTCTCAGCATTGAGTTTTACACAGTATCTTCAACTTAAAAGTTTTCTTGTGATGAAAATGTTTAAAATTCTATATATGTAACTCAGACTCATGGCACCTAGTTAGTCAGTTCTACATATTAGTGTTGTTTCTGGTTATTATTTCTATATCCATGGCTAAATCACTCTTTATTCCTAATTTTACTTCCATGTATTTTCCCTATTTTGTTACATATGTCAAAGGTCTATGTTTTTATTGCTAGTAAAAATCATTTGTCCAGATTTTCTTTCTCCAGTATTGTTGCTGATTGCTTCTGACCCTAGTGTCTTCCTTCCTGGAAATGCCTGTAATTTTAGGGTTGGATTCCTTTCTAAGCCCTCGATCTCTCTTGTTTCTTTTTCCTTTTGTTTTTCATCTCTTTCTTCTGAATACTGAGAAACCATCTCATGTTTATTCTCTGTATCACTGGACTGACTTGAATTTTACTGTGTTAATTCTAGTCTTCGTTTTCCTTGCATGTCACCCATCCCTACCATTTAGCTGTTTTTTTTCACGTTAGTCTGTTCTCACCACATGATTTTTCAGTCTCAGATGCTACTAAGATGCCAATGTGTTTGCTAAAGTTTTTTGTTTCTTTGTAGAAAATCATTTTCAGATATATTACCTTCTTCTTAATCCATTTTTATTAATATGTAAAATATTTTTCAAAAGCTTTTTTTCCCAAACCTGATGTTGGTGAACATCCAGGATGTCTGGCTTGCTCTTTTGTCCTGATCTCTATCCATTTGGGTGTCTGTCAACTCTCCTTCTCCATCTGTTTGTTGCTGGAGAACAAATTGATGCCCTTTCTCCTAATTTAGAAATCAGTGTCTAATAGGCGTTTAGTAGCTTGAGCTGGATCTTCCATCCACAACTGTTGCTATTCTCTGTGTCTTCAGTGATGGGGTATACGGATATTTAGAATTCTTAGAATGCAGTGCTAATCAGGTGCTTCCAAACAGCAACTAGTTTGCAGGGAATATCCATGTTAAATTACAGTAAGCTACCAAACCTCTATCATGTTCCTAGTTTGTGGTCATTTGCAGCCCCCAAATTTTTACTGATTGAACTTGGACAATTCTTTTGGAAAGCTGTACATGCACAGCCATGATGAGTGCCCAGTGTACTGCATGTAACTGACCTGGATTTTGAGGCAAAGAGTAGGTAGTATGGTCAAATGAAGCATCTCAATCAAGTGCAGGAGAAATGGTTAGAGTGGTTGAGACCATGAGCCTCAGAGTCAGTCTGCCTGGCTTCAAATCCCAACTCTGTGTGCTTGTTTCCTTATCTGTAACATGGGGGTAAAAACAGTACCCACACCTCATTACTACCGTTATGAGGTTACGCAAATTATTGTACGTCCAGTGTAGAACAGTGCCTGGCACATAAGTAATGCCAAGTAAATGTTTGCTCTTAACACTATTTATGTCTTGAGTTCATGAATCTTAATTTCACTCTACACATCTTACAGCTAGTTAAATTTCTTCCTTGATTTGGTCTTGGTTTTAGTATTGTAAATTTTTATCTTTGCCTTGTATCTTCACAGTTCAGTGTAAAGCTGGGAGAGTCAGAGGGTATTTACAATATAAGTCTGTATTCTTTCACTTTCTCCTCAAGGATTGGAGGGGCGATGGATTCTATGCGAGACAAAGAAACATGAACTAACTAATCATTCCTAGAAATGAACAGTTTTCTGTGCTGTGGCATGAGTGTGCCTTAAAGAGGAATGAAAAATATGGATTGATATTGGGGGAAGGGTGAAAGTCAGGAATGTTATTCTTAGACCTTGCTATATCTGAGCTGCAAACACACTAAAAAAGGTGAGATACTAATAGATGTCTGTGTTCCAGGGGGAATTCAAGAACCTTTGATTAAGAGTACTTTGTACATTGAAATGAACACATCTTAATTCAGAGGAAACAAAAGCTGAGTGAAGACAAATTGTGAAGCAACACTGACTGTGGAATGGTTAACGTGTAAATCCTAGCACCAGACCACCCGGGTTCATGTCCTGCATTGTTCCTTACTAGCAGCATGTCCTGGCAACAGTCAGGAATCCCCTTTTTCTCTTCAATTACCTCGTCTGTACAATGGTTATAGCAAGAGTAACTTCTTCGTAAACTGTTTGGAAGAGTGAATGAATTATCCACGTAAAGTACTCCTAGTACAGTCTGTATATGGGTCCCACTAATGTTTTATATGTTTATGTAGAACCTTAAATCTCCAAATATAAGAAACTGGACACTTTTTAAAATGAAGAATATGAGTCAAAGAAACGTGCTTAGTTTTAATAATAATCTTGAGGTAGAGATAATAAAGATAGTAAGTAAAATGAGATACAAATAAAGTTATTAAAATGTACAATTATTACTCAGATAAAATTCGTATTTTAATTTCACCTAACAATGATTTGAAAGAAATCCTAGTAGCATATTTTCAGTATACTATGTATGAGTATTATACTATTAATTATCTTATTTAAATACATGATACTTCAAAAGATAGAAAGGACTTTTTGATCCCCTAAAATGTATTGCATTCATTTTTCACACTTTATGAACATCATTACCATGAATACGGGTCTGCTTCAATTTAGAAGGACAGTGTTAAAGTTTGCCCTTGTAAGAATTCATTTATTTGCACTAGAAAAACTTTTAAGAAAGGAAAAATTATTCTGCACTAAAGGGAAAAATTAGAACAGGAATACATATTTTAACATTTTCTCCAGGGAATAAAAAGGTAGAACACAAATTCAGTTGTCTGGTTTGTAAGGTCAAAAAAGAGAATTGGGTGAGATACTTGGTACCCTCAAGTAAGTATGAGCCAGTTCGTGTCAACCATAATTATCAGTTATTTAAGAAAGTGAGAAAAGGGAGGCCTCTTGTCTGCTTAATTTCCTGAGAAAATTCAACAGATTGAATTAGAATAAAAGCAGAAATCATGACATCATTGATAAACACAGAACAGCTTTCCATCCTAAACTTTATTAAAGAAGCTGTTTAATAGTCTATTTTGGCCACCTATTAAGAGGAAATTAGAAAAGAAAACATAGTAATTATGATTTTAATAAGAAAGTAAAGGCAAATGTGGTGGTCCATGTGAGAGTACCAAGACCCTTGCTTACACTGTAAAGGGTCCCACAGGAAGACTAAAAAACACCACCTTCATTTAATCTGTAGGTTTGCTTGTGCCAGATTATATAGTTATAAAACTAGTAAAAGCTAAGCTAGGCTGAACATTTTATAATCAAGCTTTAGCCTCATTATTCTTCCTGTCTTGAAGAAATGAAGTATAGAGATGCACGCAGTGACTACTCTAGATTCTTTTTATATGTATCTGCTACATTTTGGAAAAAGTTGAGCCCAGTACTTCACTGAGACTGCTACAGGCAATTAAAGATATGATTGCTTCTCTGTTGTTGGTTAATCTTGGTTACCTCTGTATTTATAATGTATTCAAGTTGGAGACCAATTAATTCCATTTTCACAGGGACAAAATTTAAAGCATCTTCCAAATGCTCACTCAGGGGCCTCTTCCAATGCTGGGTAAAAATCCACAAGCCTGCTCCCATTGGGGCAAGAATAAATTTTATAGTTAAGGGAAAGCACCATGGTGAATCCATTTGCATGACAAGATACACTTTAAATTATGTATAATATTGCTGGTGGTATATGATTATTTGATTCTAGTCCAGAAACACTAATCTTAATGGTGGGTTTGGAAAACCTGGAGCATTTATTAATAACAATACATGTTATTGTATAGTAGACAAAGTATAAATGCTGAACTAAGTAAAAATAAACAGAGATTCCCTTTCTCCAAGTTAAAATTTAATAGTTACAACTATTACCTCTTCCATATATCATGTATACATAAATAAAAATGCTAAAATGTTTAATTTGCCTCAGATCATTCAGTTTAGATTTGCAGAATGGCTGGGAAGATAGTTTTGCAACTTGTCATAATAAAGCAGGAAAGGGGTCAGGAGCAATGATAACCTCACAATCAGATCTGTACATCCTCTAGCACCTCAGATGCTAAGGAAGGAAGAGAAAGAACAGGAAGAAGTGCAGCACCTCCCGGTACTTGTGTGGCTGCTATGGACAGCTGAGAATACAGAAGGGGCCATAAAACAGAAGACCTACAAGGCTGTCCTATATCTGTGCATATTTCTAGTTGGGACACCTGCTTTGACCTCCACTCCACAGAGTTTTCTTTGCATTGCAACAATGATAGTTGTTTACAAAATTGCTCTGTCCCTGATACTTTAAAGAAGAAAAGTAAAAACCAATATGAGAAGTATTCATAGAATATTGATGGTACACACTGATACTGTGATTCAACTTCCTCCTTACTCACTCTTGGTTACCATTTTGACTCTCTTCCCATACTAAGACAAAAGAATCAGAAAACACAGAGAATATGAAGAAAAGAATGAAGAATATGATACATTCTTGCTAGTCAGTATAGATTTTATTTTCAGCAAATAATCACCTTTTATAAACATGGATTGTGATTACTCTAGAATGTGATTTGTGGTGTGTATACATAAGCATATATGATGATAGAGGGGCCAACATCCTGGGTATTGGCATAATCACCTCTGACTCATCCTTCTCCTTTAACCCCCACATTTAAAGAGTGAACATCAATTTTATTTCTTAAATGTCTCTAATCTATGCCCTCTATTTTACCTCTCACCACACCGATTATCTTTCATCTGGATCACGACATTAGTTGGGCTCCTAGTTAGGTGTCTCACCTCCAGCCTCTTCACAACACTACCTCCAGAGTAACACATCTGAACATGAGAAAGTCCTCTTCACTGCTAAAAATGTAAGCTGAAACTTACTTATAAGGTCTGGCCTCAAACTATACTTCTTGCCTCATGTTCCCCAATGCCCTGTAATTAAGCCTATATTCTAACTACATGCAGGAATTGCTGGTCTCTGAACATTCAAGGCACCTCATATCCCACGTCTTAGATCTAAAGATGGAAAGCACTTAGTCCTTCTAGCTTCACTGCAAATGTTACTTCCTCTGGATGTCTTTTGTGACCCACAGAGTCAGAACAATTTTCTCAACCTGGCTCCCATAGCACTTGTTTAATACAATATTTTCAAATTTGTCAAATTGTATAATATTTAACTGCATGCACATCCCCTTTCCCCTCTCTCTCTGTTTAGGTGGGTAGTTAAGAGTACAGAGATAGTATGTTATTTTTATACCTCTTAGCATCAAGTCTTACACATGATAGGCACTACATAGATTTGCTGATTGTTTTATTGAACAACATTGTGAAACGTGCACATTCAGAATCACATGGAGACTTTAGGTTGGTTTAGTATAGCAGACATGGACCTTGTATTGTGAGTAGATACTGGATAGTGTGAGGAAAAAAAAAAACCCTAAGAAATCTTTGCTGTTTTCACAATTTGCATGTATGACATTTCCAAGTACAGATTTTGGCAACTTCAAGTTTCTCTGTCCAGGGAAATTAGATTAAAAAAGTCAAAGTGTATTACAGAATTTAATGGTTGGCTTAAACAACCTTAATAAAGCCTTGGGCAACAAAGCTTCATTCCCTAGTGGAGAAAAGTACAGTGCATACTAGATGAGTGATGATTTTACCTGACTCATTCAACTGTATGTAGAAGAATTCCACAAAACAAACAGGGCATTATTTTTCCATTTTCTTCACTTTTGTAGTGGAAATAAAAATAGACTGGGAAAAAGGGACTTGGGTTCTAGACCTTACTATGGCTTCTAATTAAACCATTTAGGGTCTTGTTGTAGGAAGGGTATGGGCTTTGGAATTAAAGAGACCTAGGTTGGAATCCTGGCTCCATCTCTTACTAGTTGCAGGACTTGAGGCCAATTGCAGAAACTACTTAAGTCTCAGCATCTTCTTTGATAGTGCTGGAAGAATAATGGCCACCATGGGTTGTGTATCGAAAAGTGCTCAGAACAGCAGCTGGTGTATTTTAGGAGCTCAGAATATATTGGATTCCTTCACTTCTTTGGGTCTCAATTTTCTACCTGTGTAAAATGTAGGATTTTTAGCTACTTAGTTACTTAATGATCTCAAGGGCTGTTTCCAGCTCTAAAGTCCTGTCTTCCTTTTATCCTTAGAGGTATACAAATGGTACTGGGAATCTTTGAAAATGTTTTAAAAGCTTTTGCATTCTGATGAATGTTCCTTTTTCTTTGAATCTCTTTAGGTTGAATTTTCTCTTTTTCCAGCCTCTTGACAGTTTCACCTCTTGCCTCCCAATTTGGATACCTTTTATTTCTTTTTCTTATCTGATTGCTGTGGCTAGGACTTCCAATACTATGTTGAGTAAAAGTGGCAAGAGTGGGCATCCTTGTCTTGTTCCTGATCTTAGTGGAAATGCTCAGCTTTTCCCTGCTGAGTATGATGTTAGCTGTGGGCTTATCATACATGACCTTTATTATGTTGAGATATGTTCCATTGATATCCACATTGTGGAGAGTTTTTATCATAAATGGATGTTGAATTTTGTCAAGACCCTTTTTCTACAGCTGAGTCGATCATATGATTTTTATTCTTCAGTTTGTTAAGGTTTATTGCATTAACTGATTTGTGTATATTGACCCTTCCTTGCATCCTTGGTATAAATCCCACTTGATCATAGTGTATGATCCTTTTAATGTATCATTGAATTCATTCTGCTAATATTTTATTGAGCATTTTTGCATCTATGTTCATCAGTGATACTGGCCTATACTTTTCTTTTTTGTGATATCTTCATTTGGATACTGGCTTCATAGAATGAGTTAAGAAGGATTCCTTCCTCTGCAATGTTTTGGAATAGTTTGAGAAGGATAGGTGTTAACTCTTCTCTAAATGTTTGGTAGAATTCACCTGTGAAGCCATCGGATCCTGGACTTTTGTTTGTTAGAAGTTTTTTCATTCCTGATTCCATTTCATTACTGGTAATTTGCCTGTTCATATTTTCTATTTCTTCCTGTTTCAGTTTTGGGGGTTTGTACATTTCTAGGAATTTGTCCATTTCTTCTAGGTTGCCTATGTTATTGGAGTATGGTTGTTCATAGTATTCTCTTATTATCTTTTGTATTTATGTGGTGTCAGTTGTAATTTCTCCTTTTTTATTTCTGATTTTATTGACGGGCACTCTGTTTTTTTCTTATGAGTCTGGCTAAAGGTTTATCAATTTTGTTTATCTTTTTAAAGAACCAGTTTCCTTGATATTTCCTATTTCTTTTTAGTCTCCATTTCATTTATTTCTGCTCTGTTCTTTATGATTTCTTTCCTTCCACTAACTTTGGTTTTGTTTGTTCTTTTTCTAGTTCTTTTAGGTATAAAGTTAGGTTGAGATTTTTCTTGTTTTCTGAGGTAGGCTTTTACTGCTATAAACTTCCGTCTTAGAACTACTTTTGCTGCGTGTCCTAGATTTTGGATCATTGAGTTTTCATTTTCATTTGTCTCCAGGTATTTTTTGATTTCTTCTTTGACTTCTTCAGTGATCCATTGGTTATTTAGTAGCATAATGTTTAGCCTCCACATGGTTGTGTTTTATTCAGTTTTTCCCTTGTGGTTTATTTCTACTCTTATAGTCTTGTGGTCAGGAAAGATGCTAAATATTTCAATTTTCTTAAATTTACTGAGACTTATTTTATGACCTAGCATATGACCTATCCTGGAGAATGCTCCACATGTACTTGAAAAGAATGTATATTCTGCTGCTTTTGGATGGAATTTTCTATACATATCTATTAAGTCCATTTAAGGCCAGTGTTTCCTTATTGGTTTTCTTTCTAAATGATCTCTCCATTGATGTAAATGGGGTGTTCAAGTCCCCTACTATTACTGTGTTACTGTCAACTTCTCCATTTATATTTGTTAATATTTGCTTTATGTATTTAGGTGCTGCTATGTTGGGTGCTTGTATATTTACAGTTCTTATATTTTCTTGGACTGATCCCTTGATCATTATGTCATGTCCTTCTTTGTCTATTTCTGTGGAATACCTTTTTCCTCACTTTCAGTCTGTGTTTTTAAATCTGAAGTGAGTCTCTTGTAGATAGTATATATGTGGGTCTTCTTTTTATATCCATTAAGCCACTCTCTTTGATTGGAGCATTAGTCCATTTATGTTTAAAGTAATTATTGATAAGTATGTACTTATTACCATTTTGTTAATTGCTTTGGGGTTATCTTGTAGTTCTTTTTTTGTTCCTTTCCTCTTGTTTTGCTCTCTTCCCTCGTGATTTGATGACTATCTTTAGTATTATGTTTAGATTCCTTTCTCTTTTTTTGTGTGTGTATCTATTAGAAATATTTGGTTTGTGGTTACCATGATAATATATAGCAATATATATCATATATATATACACATAAATAATTTTAAGTTGCTGATTTCTTACTTTCCAAGCACTTTTTTGTTCTTCTATTCTTTTATTAAAATTTTTATTGTAGTTGATTTAAAATGTGTTAGTTTCTGCTGTACAGCAAAGTGAATCAGTTATACATATATCCACTATTTTTTAGATTCTTTTCTCATATAGGTCATGACAGAGTATTGAGAAGAGTTCCCTGTGCTATACAGTAGGTCCTTATTAGTTACTTCCAATGCATTTTAACAACCCTGCATTTTTACTCTTCTTCCCCCATGATTACTGTTTTTGACATCATTATTTTGAATCTTTTTTTTTTGGTGTGTGTAGCCTTAACTATTTATTGTGGGAAAAATGATTTTACTACTTTTTTCTTTTAACCTTCCTATTAGCTTTGTTCATGGTTGATTTACTGCTACTTTTACTGTTTATTTGCCTTTACCAATGAGATTTTTCCTTTTGTAATTTTCAAGTCTGTAGTTATGGCCTTTTCTTTTTCACTTAGAGAAATCACTTTAACATTTCTTGTCAAGCTGGTTTGGTGGTGCTGAACTCTTAGCTTTTGCTTGTCTGTAAAACTTTTGATCTCTCCAGCAAACCTGAATGAGAGCCTTGCTGGGTAGACTATTCTTGGTTGTAGAGTTTCTGGCCTGCAGTTTCTGCTGAAAGGTCAGCTGATAGACTTATGGGAGTTCTCTTGTATGTAAGTTGTTGCTTTTCCCTTGCAGCTTTTAATATTCCCTCTTTATCTTTAATTTTTGCCATTTTAATTACAATGTGTCTTGGTTTGGGCCCTTTGGGTTGGTCCTATCTGGGACTCTCTGTTATTCCTGGACCTGGATATTTGTTTCCTTTCCCAAGTCAGGGAAATTTTCAGCTATTATGTCTTCAAATACATTCTCTGCCCCTTTCTCTCTCACTTCTCCTCTGGGGACCCCATAATGCAAATGTTATTACAATTGGTGTTGTCCTAGAGGTCTCTTAACCTGTCCACATTTCTTTTCATTCTTTTTACTGTTCAGTGATTTCCATTACTCTATCTTTAGGCGCAGTGACCCATTCCTCTGTATCATTTAATCTACTGTTGATCCCTTCTAATGTATTTTTTATTTCAGTTATTGTATTCTTCATCTGTTTGGTTCTTTGTTTTCTAACTCTGTTAAAAACATCTAACTTCTCACTCTGTTCATCCATTCTTCTCTTGAGTTCTTTGATCATCTTTACAATCATTAACCTTGAACTCATTATTTAGTAGACTGCCTATCTCCATTTCACTTAGTTTTTCTTCTGAGGTTTTATCCTGTTCCTTCGTTTGGAACATGTTACTCTCTCCTCTTGTTTTGCCTAATTTGCCATCTGAATTTATATGTATCTGGTAGGTTGGTTATATTTCCTGACCTGGGAAAAGTGACTGTTTATAGGAGACATCCTATGCTTCCTAGCAGCACATGCCTCTCTGGTCACCAGAGCTATAAGGTCTAGGGGTACCCCTATGTGGGCTGTATGGGTCCTTCTGTTGTGGCAGACTGACTACTATGGGAGGTCTGGTAGTTGTGACTGGCCCCTGGTCTGGTTGATTGCCAGGCCCTGCCTTGTTCAGAGGCTGCCAGTCACTGGTTGGCAGGACTGGGTCATGAGACAGCTGTCTGTGGAACCCTGGGGGTGGGGTCCCTGGGCTAGTGGTGACTCACTGGTGGGCAGAGTCAGGTTTGGGGGTGAGTGGTTACAGGTCAGGGGTTCCCAGATCTACTGTTGGCCTGTTTGTAGGTGGGGCTGGTTCCTGACACATCTGGCTGAAGGTTTCAGGGTGTCTCAAAGATCGTGCTGGTCTGCTGGTGAGTGTTATTGGATCCCAGGGTGGTTAGCTGTGAAGAGTCCATGGTAACTCAGAGCTGGTGCTGGGCTGCCCGAGGGCAGGGACTGGGCTGGGTGTTCCCAGTGCTGGCTCACTGGTTGCTGGAGCTGTGTACCAGTGTCTCTGGTTGCAGGGCCCTGGGGTTCCTGAAGCTGGTGTCATCTCCCTGGTAGGTGGGGCTGGATCCTGAGGACACTTACTGAAGGGCCCAAGGTGTCTCAGAGCTGGAGTTGTGGTCAGATCCAGGGCTGTGGGGGTCCCTGGTATAGTGCCAGCTTGCTGGTATGTTGGTTGGGTTTTGACAAGGCAGGCTGTGGTGGTCCTAGTGATGGCGACCAGCCACTGGTGGGTGGGGTTGGGATCCAGGGAATCCCAGGGCTATTATTACCTGCCAACTGGTGGGTGAAGTTGGGACTTGGGGCTAGTGACAGCCCACTAGCAGGCAGAGTTGGATCCTGGGGTCTCTGGCTGCAGGGCCCAGAGGTCCCAGAGCTGGTTTGGACTGCTTGTGTGGGGGTCTGAGGACCAGGGTATTTCAGGGCTAGTGCTGACTCACTGGGCAGAGTCTGTTCTTGGGATCTCTGGCTGCAAGGCCCTGAGGGTTCTTGAGCTGGTCTGCTAGTGAGTGGGCTGGGTCCTGCCATGGCTCGCTGTAGTGGTCCTGGGGCTGGTGGGCACTGTCAGATCCCAGGTGTTCCTAGGGTTGGTACCTGCCCAGTGGTGTGTGAGGCTGGTCCCAGGGCTAGTGCATGCACACTGGTGCATTTGGCTGGGTCCTGGGTCCTCTGGTGGAGGACCTGTGTCACAGTGCAGCTGTGGGTTCAGGCATTTTTAAGGCAGCCTGCTTGCTGGTCTGTGTTCCCACTTAGCTAGTTGTTTGGCCTGAGACATCCCAGTTCTGATGCCTAGAGGCTGCCTGGTGGGGTTGAGTCCTGAAGCTAATAGCTAGAGGGAGGATTACAAAATGGCACTTGCCAGCACCAGTGAACATGAAGTAGAATGAGCTCCTAATAATGGCTGTTGCCAGTGTTTGTGTCCCCAGGGTGAGCTTCAGTTGCCTCCTCCTCTCCAGGAGACTCTGCGAGATCAGCAGGTGGGTCTGACCCAGGCTTTTTTCAAATTATTGCTTCTGCCCAGGTCCTGGAGCATGTGAGCTTTTGTATACAACCTTTAAGAGTGGAGTCTCTATTTCCAGGTCCTGGAGCATGTGAGCTTTTGTATACAACATTTAAGAGTGGAGTCTCTATTTCCCACAGCCCTCTAGGTCTCCCAAAAGTAAGCCCCACTGTCCTTCAAAGCCAATTGTTCTAGGGGCTCATCTTCTGGTGCAGGACCCCCAGCATGGGGAGCCAATATGGGGCTCAGACCCACTGCTCCTTTGGGAGAACCTCTGCAATTGTAATTAACCTCCTGTTTGTGGGTTGCCCAACCTGAGGTATGGGTCTTCACTATACTGCACATACCCATCTCATTGTGGTTCCTTCTTTATATCTTTATTTGTAGAAGTTCTTTTCTGCTAGATTCTGTCTTTCTCATCAGTAGTTGTACCATTTTTTTGGGCTTCCCTGGTGGCGCAGTGGTTGAGAATCTGCCTGCTAATGCAGGGGACAAGGGTTCGAGCCCTGGTCTGGGAGGATCCCACATGCCGCGGAGCAACTAGGCCCGTGAGCCACAACTACTGAGCCTGTGCATCTGGAGCCTGTGCTCCACAAGAGAGGCCGCGATAGTGAGAGGCCCATGCACTGCGATGAAGAGTGGGCCCCACTTGCCACAACTAGAGATAGCCCTCGCACAGAAACGAAGACCCAACACAGCAAAAATAAATAAATTAATAAAAACTCCTACCCCCAACATAAAGTACCATTTTTTTAGATTCCACATATAAGTGATATCATATGATATTTGTCTTTCTCTGTCTGAGTTACTTCACTAAGTATGACAATCTCTAGGTCTATCCATGTTGCTGTAAATGGCATTGTTTTGTTCTTTATGGCTGAGTAATATTCCATTGTATACATGTACCACATCTTCTTTATTCATTCATCTATCTGCTGATGGACACTTAGGTTGCTGCCATGTCTTGGCTATTATAAATAGTGCTGCAATGAACATTGGGGTGCATGTATCTTTTCTAACTATGGTTTTCTCTGGGTATATGCCCAGGAGTGGGATTGCAGGATCATATGGTAGCTCTAATTTTAGTTTTTTAAGGAACCTCCATACTGTTCTCCCTAGTGGCTGTACCAATTTACATTCCCACCAACAGTGTAGGAGGGTTCCTTTTTCTTCCACACCCTCTCTAGCATTTATGATTTGCAGACTTTTTGATAATGGCCATTCAGACTGGTGTGAGGTGGTACCTCATTACAGTTTTGATTTGCTTTTCCCTAATAATTAGTGACAATGAGCATATTTTCATGTGCCTTTTGGCCATCTGTATGTCTTTGGAGAAATGTCTATTTAGATGTTTTGCCCATTTTTTTGATTGGGTTGTTTGGGGGTTTTTTTGATATTGATCTGTATGAGCTGTTTGTATATTTTGGAAATAAATCCCTTGTCAGTCGTATCATTTGCAAATATTTTCTCCCATTCCATAGGTTGTCTTTTCATTTATGGTTTCCTTTGCTGTGTAAAAACTTTTAAGTTTGATTAGGTCCCATTTGTTTATTTTTGCTTTTATTTCCATTACCCTAGGAGATGGATCCAAAAAGATTTTGGTGTAATTTATATCAAAGAGTGTTCTACCTATGTTTTCCTCTAGGAGTTTTATAATATTTGGTCTTACATTTAGGTCTTTAATCCATCTTGAGTTGACTTTTGTGTATGGTGTTAGGGAGTGTTCTAATTTCATTCTTTTACATGTAGCTGTCCAGTTTTCCCAGTGCCACTTATGGAAGAGGCTGTCTTTTCTCCATTGTATATTCTTGCTTCCTTTGTCACAGATTAATTGACCACAGGTGTGTGGCTTTATTTCTGGGCATTCTACCCTGTCCGTTGATCTATATTTCTTTTTTTGTGCCAGTACCATACTGTTTTAATGACTACAGCTTTGTAGTATAAAGTCAGGGAGCCTGATTCCTCCAGCTCCATTTTTCTTAAGATTGCTTTGGCTATTCATAGTCTTTTGTGTTTCCATACAAATTAAAAAATTTTCTGTTCTAGTTCTGTGAAAAATGCCACTGGTAATCTGACAGGAATTGCATTGAATCTGTAGATTGCCTTGGGTAGTACAGTCTTTTTGACAATATGGATTCTTCCAATTCAAGAACATGGTATATCTTTCCATCTGTTTGTGTCATCTTCAGTTTCTTTCATCAGTGTCTTATAGTTTTTGGAGTACAGGTCTTTTGACTCCTAGGTAGGTTTATTCCTAGGTATTTTATTCTTTTTCATGTGATTGTAAATGGGATTGTTTCCTTAATTTCTCTTTCTGATCTTTCATTGTTTAGTGAATAGAAGTGCAACAGATATCTGTGTATTAACTTCGTATCCTGAAACTTTACTGAATTCATTGATGAGCTCGAATAGTTTTTAGATGCTAGTTTCTGGTAGCATCTTTAGGATTTTCTAAATATAGTATCATGTCATCTGCAATCAGTGACAGTCTTACTTCCTCTTTTCCAATATGGTTTCCTTTTATTTCTTTTTCTTCTCTGATTGCTGTGGCTAGGACTTCCAAAACTATGTTGAATGATAGTGGCATCCTTGTCTTGCTCCTGATCTTAGAGGAAATACTTTCAGCTTTTCACTGTTGAGTATGATGTTAGCTGTGGGTTTGTCATATATGGCCTTTATTATGTTGAGATAGTTTCCCGCTATGCCCACTTTACTGAGTGTTTTTATCAGAAATGTATGTTGAATTTTATCAAAAGCTGTTTTTCTGCATCTATTGAGATGATCATATGCTTTTTATTCTGCAATTTGTTAATGTGGTGTATCAGACCAATTGATTTGCAGACAAATCCTTGCATCCCTGGGATAAATCCCACTTGTTCATGGTGTATGATCCTTTTAATGTATTGTTGGATTTGGTTTGCTAGTATTTTGTTGAGGATTTTTGTGTCTATGTTCATCAGTAATATTGGCCTGTAATTTTCTTTTTCTGTGATATCTTTGTCTGGTTTTGGTATTAGGGTGATGGTGGCCTTGTAGAATGAGCTTGGAAGTGTTCCTCTGCAATTTCTTGGAAGAGTTTGAGAAGGATAGGTGTTAGCTCTTCTCTAAACGTTTGATAGAATTTGCCTGTGAAGCCGTCAGGTCCTGGACTTTTGTTTGTTGGGAATTTTTATATCACTGATTTAATTTCACATTTTGTAATTGGTCTGTTCATATTTTCTGTTTCTTCCTGGTTCAGTCTTGGAAGGTTGTACTTTTCCAGGAATTTGTCCATTTCCTCTATGTTGTCAATTTTATTGGCATATAGTTGTCTGAAGTAGTCTTTTATGGTCCTTTGTATTTCTGAGGTGTCAGCTGTAACTTCTTTTCCATTTCTAATTTTATTGATTTGAGTGCTCTTTTTTTTCTTAATGAGTCTGGCTAAAGGTCTATCAATTTTGCTTATCTTTTTAAAGAACTAGCTTTTAGTTCCATTTATCTTTTTTATTGTTTTCTTAGGCTCTATTTCATTTATTTCTGCTCTGATCTTTATGATTTCATTCCTTCTACTAACTTTGAGTTTTGTTTGTTCTTCTTTCTCTAGTTGCCTTAGGTGTAGGGTTAGGTTGTTTATTTGAGATTTTTCTCATTTCCGGAGGTAAGCCTGTACTGCTATAAACTTCCCTTTTAGAACTTCTTTTGCTGCATACCATAGGTTTTGGATCATTGTGTTTTCGTTTTCATTTGTCTGTAGATATTTTTTGATTTCCTCTTTGATGTCTTACGTGATACATTGGTTGATTAGTAGCATATTGTTCAGCCTCCATGTGTTTGTGTTTGTTACAGTTTTTTTCCTTGTAGTTGATTTCTAATCTCATAGTGTTGAGAAAGATGCTTGATATGATTTCAGTTTTCTTAAATTTACCGAGACTTGCTTTGTGGTCCAGCATGTGATCTATTCTGGAAAAATGTTCCATGTGCACTTGAAAAGAATGTGTATTCTACTGCTTTCAGATGGCACATACTATAAATATCAATTAAGTCCATATGGTCTAATGTGTCATTTAAGCCCTATGTTTCCTTATTGACTTTCTGTCTGGATGTTCTGTCCATTGATATAAGTGGGATGTTAAAATCCCCCACTATTGTTTTACTGTCAGTTTCTCCATTTATGTCCATTTGCATATGTCTTATATATTGAATTGCTCCTGTGTTGGGTGCATATAAATTTATAATTGTTATATGCTCTTCTTGAATTGATCCCTTGATCATTATGTAGTATCCTTCTTTGTCTTTTGAAACAGTACTTTAAAGTTTATTTTGTCTCATATCAGTCTTGCTACTCCAGGTTGCTTTTGATTTCCATTTGCATGGAATATCTTTTTTCCATTTCCTCACTTTCAGTCTGTATGCATCTCTAGATCTGAAGTGGGTCTCTTGTAGACAGCATATATATGGGTCTTGTTTTTGTACCCATTCAGCCAGTCTATGTCTTTTGGTTGGAGCATTTAATTCATTTACATTTAAGGTAATTATTGATATGTATGTTCTTTTTCCTTTTTTTTTTGCAGTATGTGTGCCTCCCACTCTTGTGGCCTCTCCCGTTGTGGAGCACAAGCTCCGGACGCGCAGGCTCAGTGGCCATGACTCACGGGCCCAGCTGCTCCACGGCATGTGGGATCTTCCCAGACCAGGGCATGAACCCATGTCCCTTGCATTGGCAGGCGGACTCTCAACCACTGCGCCACCAGGGAAGCCCCCTTTTTGCCATTTTGTAACTTGTTTTGGCTTTGTTTTCTGTAGGTCTTTTTTCTTCCTTTCCTCTTATGTTCTCTTGCAATTTGATGATTATCTTTAGTGTTGTTTGGATTCCTTTTTCTTTTTTTTGTGTTTATATCTATTATAGAGTTTTCATTTGTGGTTACCATGAGGTTTTGATATAGCAGTCTATATGTATACATGATTGTTTTAAGTTGCTGATCTCTTAATTTCAAATGCATTTCAAATATCCTGCATTTGTACTCTCCTCCTCTCATGATTACTAATTTTGATATCAAATTTGTATGTGGACAGTTTCCTACCTTTACTGTATGTTTGCCTTTACTGGTGAGCTTTCCCATCCTCATAATTTTCCTGTTTCCAGTTGTGGCCTTTTCTTTTCCACTTAGAGAAGTTCCTTTAGCATTTGTTGTAAAGCTGGTTTGTGAATTCTTTCACCTTTGGCGTGTCTGTAAAGCTTTGGATTTCTCTGTCAAATCTGAACCAGAGCCTTGCTTGGTAGAGTATTCTTGGTTGTAGGTTTTTCCCTTTCATCACTTTAAATATATCATGCCACTCCCTTCTGGCCTGCAGAGCTTCTGCTGAAAAGTCAGCTGATAGTCTTATGGAGATTCGCTTGTTTGTTATTTGTTGCTTTTCCCTTGCTGCTTTTAATATTTTCTCTGTCTTTAATTTTTGTCAGTTTCATTACTATGTGTCTCAGTGTGTTCCTCCTGAGTTAATCCTGTATGAGACTCTGTGCTTCCTGGACTTGGGTGACTCCTTCCTTTCCCATGTTAAGGAAGTTTTCAGCTATAATCTCTTCAAATATTTTCTCAGGCCCTCTCTCTTCTTCTTCTCTCCTGGGACCCCTATAATGCGAATGTTGGTGCATTTGATGTTGTCTCAGAGGCCTCTTAAATTGTCTTCATTTCTTTTCATTCTTTTTTCTTTATCCTGTTCCATGGCAGTGATTTCCACCACTTTGTCTTCCAGCTCACTGATTCATTCTTCTGCCTCATTTATTCTGCTATTGATTCTCCCTAGTGTATTTTTCATTTCAGTTACTGTATTCTTTAAGTTTGTTTGTTTATTCTTTATATTTTCTAACTCTTTGCTAAAAACTTTGTAACTTCTTACTCCATGCATCCATTCTTTTTTTTTTTTTTTTAAACATCTTTATTGGGGTATAATTGCTTTACAATGGTGTGTTAGGTTATAACAAAGTGAATCAGTTATACATATACATATGTTCCCATATGTCTTCCCTCTTGCGTCTCCCTCCCTCCCACTCTCCCTATCCCACCCCTCCAGGCTGTCACAAAGCACCGAGCTAATATCCCTGTGCCTTGCGGCTGCTTCCCCCTAGCTATCTACCTTACTAAGTTTGTTAGTGTGTATATGTCCATGACTCTCTCTCGCCCTGTCAAAGCTCACCCTTCCCCCTCCCCATATCCTCAAGTCCGTTCTCCAGTAGGTCTGCGTCTTTATTCCTGTCTTACCCCTAGGCTCTTCATGACATTTTTTTTTCCTTAAATTCCATATATATGTGTTAGCATACAGTATTTGTCTTTTTCTTTCTGACTTACTTCACTCTGTATGACAGACTCTAGGTCTATCCATCTCATTACAAATAGCTCAATTTCATTTCTTTTTAAGGCTGAGTAATATTCCATTGTATATATGTGCCACATCTTCTTTATCCATTCATCCGATGATGGGTGCTTAGGTTGTTTCCATCTCCAGGCTATTGTAAATAGAGCTGCAATGAACATTTTGGTACATGACTCTTTTTGAATTTTGGTTTTCTCAGGGTATATGCCCAGTAGTGGAATTGCTGGGTCATATGGTAATTCTATTTGTAGTTTTTTAAGGAACCTCCATACTGTTCTCCATAGTGGCTGAACCAATTCACATTCCCACCAGCAGTGCAAGAGTGTTCCCTTTTCTCCACACCCTCTCCAGCATTTATTGTTTCTAGATTTTCTGATGATGGCCATTCGGACTGGTGTGAGATGATATCTCATTGTAGTTTTGATTTGCATTTCTCTAATGATTAATGATGTTGAGCATTCTTTCATGTGTTTGTTGGCATTCTGTATATCTTCTTTGGAGAAATGTCTATTTAGGTCTTCTGCCCATTTTTGGATTGGGTTGTTTGTTTTTTTGTTATTGAGCTGCATGAGCTGCTTATAAATTTTGGAGATTAATCCTTTGTCAGTTGCTTCATTTGCAAATATTTTCTCCCATTCTGAGGGTTGTCTTTTGGTCTTGATTATGGTTTCCTTTGCTGTGCAAAAGCTTTGAAGTTTCATTAGGTCCCATTTGTTTATTTTTGTTTTTATTTCCATTTCTCTAGGAGGTGGGTCAGAAAGGATCTTGCTCTGATTTATGTCATAGAGTGTTCTGCCTATGTTTTCCTCTAAGAGTTTGATAGTTTCTGGCCTGACATTTAGGTCTTTAATCCATTTTGAGCTTATTTTTGTGTATGGTGTTAGGGAGTTAGGGAGTGATCTAATCTCATACTTTTACATGTACCTGTCCAGTTTTCCCAGCACCACTTATTGAAGAGGCTGTCCTTTCTCCACTGTACATTCCTGCCAACTTTATCAAAGATAAGGTGTCCATATGTGCGTGGTTTTATCTCTGGGCTTTCTATCCTGTTCCATTGATCTATCTTTCTGTTTTTGTGCCAGTACCATATTGTCTTGATTACTGTAGCCTTGTAGTATAGTCTGAAGTCAGGGAGCCTGATTCCTCCAGCTCCATTTTTCGTTCTCAAGATTGCTTTGGCTATTCAGGGTCTTTTGTGTTTCCATACAAATTGCGAAATTTTTTGTTCTAGTTCTGTGAAAAATGCCAGTGGTAGTTTGATAGGGATTGCGTTGAATCTGTAGATTGCTTTGGGTAGTAGAGTCATTTTCACAATGTTGATTCTTCCCATCCAAGAACATGGTATATCTCTGAATCTATTTGTATCATCTTTAATTTCTTTCATCAGTGTCTTATAATTTTCTGCATACAGGTCTTTCATCTCCTTAGGTAGGTTTATTCCTAGATATTTTATTCTTTTTGTTGCAGTGGTAAATGGGAGTGTTTTCTTGATTTCACTTTCAGATTTTTCATCATTAGTATATAGGAATGCCAGAGATTTCTGTGCATTAATTTTGTATCCTGCTACTTTACCAAATTCATTGATTAGCTCTAGTAGTTTTCTGGTAGCATCTTTAGGATTCTGTATGTATAGTATCATGTCATCTGCAAACAGTGACAGCTTTACTTCTTCTTTTACGATTTGGATTCCTTTTATTTCCTTTTCTTCTCTGATTGCTGTGGCTAAAACTTCCAAAACTATGTTGAATAAGAGTGGTGAGAGTGGGCAACCTTGTCTTGTTCCTGATCTTAGTGGAAATGCTTTCAGCTTTTCACCATTGAGGATGATGTTGGCTGTGGGCTTGTCATATATGGCCTTTGTTATGTTGAGGAAAGTTCCCTCTATGCCTACTTTCTGCAGGGTTTTTATCATAAATCGGTGTTGGATTTTGTCAAAAGCTTTCTCTGCATCTATTGAGATGATCATATGGTTATTCTCCTTCAATATGTTAATATGGTTTACCACATTGATAGATTTGCGTATATTGAAGAATCCTTGCATTCCTGGAATAAATCCCACTTGATCATGGTGTATGATCCTTTACATGTGCTGTTGGATTCTGTTTGCTAGTATTTTGTTGAGGATTTTTGCATCTATGTTCATCAGTGATATTGGCCTGTAGTTTTCTTTCTTTGTGACATCCTTGTCTGGTTTTGGTATCAAGGTGATGGTGGCCTCGTAGAAGGAATTTGGGAGTGTTCCTCCCTCTGCTATATTTTGGAAGAGTTCGAGAAGGATAGGTGTTAGCTCTTCTCTAAACGTTTGATAGAATTCACCTGTGAAGCCATCTGGTCCTGGGCTTTTGTTTGTTGGAAGATTTTTAATCACAGTTTCAATTTCAGTGCTTGTGATTGGTCTGCTCATATTTTCTATTTCTTCCTGATTCAGTCTTGGCAGGTTGTGCATTTCTAAGAATTTGTCCATTTCTTCCAGACTGTCCATTTTATTGGCATAGAGTTGCTTGTAGTAATCTCTCATGATTTTTTTTATTTCTGCAGTGTCAGTTGTTACTTCTTCTTTTTCATTTCTAATTCTATTGATTTGAGTCTTCTCCCTTTTTTTCTTGATGAGTCTGGCTAGTGGTTTATCTATTTTGTTTATCTTCTCAAAGAACCAGCTTTTAGTTTTATTGATCTTTGCTACTGTTTCCTTCATTTCTTTTTCATTTATTTCTGATCTGATTTTTATGATTTCTTTCCTTCTGCTAGCTTTGGGGTTTTTTTGTTCTTCTTTCTCTAATTGCTTGAGGTTCAAGGTTAGGTTGTTTATTCGAGATGTTTCCTGCTTCTTAAGGTGGGCTTGTATTGCTATAAACTTCCCCCTTAGAACTGCTTTTGCTGCATCCCATAGGTTTTGGGTCATCGTGTCTCCACTGTCATTTGTTTCTAGGTCTTTTTTATTTCCTCTTTGATTTCATCACTGATCACTTCATTATTAAGTAGTGTATTGTTTAGCCTCCATGTGTTTGTATTTTTTACAGATCTTTTCCTGTAATTGATATCTAGTCTCATGGCGTTGTGGTCAGAAAAGATACTTGATACAATTTCAATTTTCTTAAATTTACCAAGGCTTGATTTGTGACCCAAGATATGATCTATCCTGGAGAATGTTCCATGAGCACTTGAGAAAAATGTGTATTCTGTTGTTTTTGGATGGAGTGTCCTATAAATATCAATTAAGTCCATCTTGTTTAATGTATCATTTAAAGCTTGTGTTTCCTTATTTATTTTCATTTTGGATGATCTGTCCATGGGTGAAAGTGGGGTGTTAAAGTCCCCTACTATGAATGTGTTCCTGTCGATTTCCCCTTTTATGGCTGTTAGTATTTGCCTTATGTATTGAGGTGCTCCTATGTTGGGTGCATAAATATTTACAATTGTTATATCTTCTTCTATCGATCCCTTGATCATTATGTAGTGTCCTTCTTTGTCTCTTTTAATAGTCCTTATTTTAAAGTCTATTTTGTCTGATACATGCATCCATTCTTTTCCTGAGTTCTTGGGTCATCTTTACGATCCCTACCCTGAACTCTTTTTCAGTAGATTGTCTATCTCCACTTCACTTAGTTGTTCTCCTGGGGTTTTACCTTATTTTTTCGTCTGGAACATATTCTTTGCCATGCCATTTTGTTTAAATTTCTATTTGTATCTTTATGTATGTAGTAGCTTAGTTATGTTTCTCAACCTTGGAGAAGTGACTCTCTATAGGGGATGTTGTATGTGTCTCAGCAGTACACTCCTCTCTTGTCACCCTAGGGCCAGAGACCAAGTAGGTTCTGATCTGCATTTGTGAACTCAGTTCTGCAGGACTGTAGTTTTCTTGCTTCTGGTGTCTGCCCCTGGTGGATGAGGCTGGTCTAGAGGCTTGTGAAGGCTTCCTGGCCAGGGGCAGGGGTGGTGGTGCCTACCCACTGGTGGGTGGAGCTGGGTCTTGGCACTCTGGTGAGTAAGGCTGTGTCAAGGGGCATGTCGAGATGTGGCTGTGGGCTCAGGAAGTTTTTAGGCAGTCTGTCTGCTGATGGGTGGGGCTGTGTTCCTGCCCTGTTGGTTGTTTTGGCCTGAGGCGTCCCAGCATTGGAGCTTACAGGCTGTTGCGTGGGGCCAGGTCTCAGTGCCAAGGACCCAAAATGTCTTCCTCCAGCCAGAGTTCAGGTAGGTCCCCGCTGTGTCTGTCACCAGCTTTTATGACCCCAGAGAGAGCCATAGCCACACCCCACCTCCCCAGGAGACTCTCCAAGACCAGCAGGTAGGTCTGGCCCAGGCTCCTACAGAGTTACTGCTTTTGTCCTGGGTCCCAATGCGTGTGAGACCTTGTGTGCATCCTCCGAGAGTGGAGTCTCTGTTTCCCCAAGTCCTGTGGAGCTTCTGCAGTCAAGCCATGCTAGCCTTCAAAGCCAAATGCTCTGGGGGCTCCTCTTCCCAATGCCAGACCCCTAGGCTTGGGAGCCTGGCCTGGGCCTCGGATTTGTCACTCCTGTGCGAAAAATTGTGTGATATAATTATTCTCCAGTTTGTGGGCTGCCCCCGCAGAGTGGTACGGGACTTGATTATAACACGAGTGCGCCCCTCCTACCAGGTTATGGTTTCTTCTTTGTCTTTGGATGTAGAATATCTTTTTTGATAGATTCCAGTCTTTCTTTTATTGATAGTTGTTCAGCAGTTAGTTGTGATTTTGGTGTGCTCATGAGAGGAGGTTCTTTTACTCCACCATCTTGTGTCCAATCTTTGGGACTTTCCATTGTCTTTTGATTTCCAGAGCTTCTCTATTGAAAATCAGCTGAAAGTTTGGGTTTTCTGTAGGTAATGATTTTTTTTTCCTTTTGATGGATTTTAATTTTTTTCTTTATTTTTTTCAGCAGTTTACTATAATGTACTCAGATGCAATTTTCTTGCTCGCAGTTTACTGAGCTTTTTGAATCTGTGTGGGTTGATGCCTTAAAAAGTTTTGGAAAATTCTCACTTGTTACTTCTTTTCCCATCTTCTTTCTCTATCTCTTTCTAGGACTCCAGTTACACTTATGAGAGACTGACTGTGGTTCACATGTCTCTTCTGCTCCATTCTGTTTTTCCTATTTTTTAAAATCTGTGCTTCAGTTCGGATATTTTCTATTGACTTCTCTTTGAGTTCTCTAATCCAGTCTTATGTTCAGTCTCCTATTTAAGCCCATCAAATGAGTTAAAAAAATTTTTATTGGAGTATGGTTGCTTTACAATGTTGTGTTAGTGTCTACTGTACAGCAAAGTGAATCAGCTATACATATACATATATTCCCTCTTTTTTTGGATTTCCTTCCCATTTAGGTCACCACAGAGCATTGAGTAGAGTTCCCTGTGCAATACAGTAGGTTCTCATTAGTTATCTATTTTATACATAGTATCACTAGTGTATATATGTTGACCCCAGTCTCCCAATTCATCCCACCCACCCCCCTTTCCCCCTTGGTATCCATACGTTTGATTTTCAAGTCTACAAACTAGACGTTTTTGTGGAAGGAGCAGAGAGTTTCACCTCCACTATCTAGAGATCTGGGCTTTAACGAGTCATTCTGAAGAACTCAAGTTTGCTAGATTTTAACTATTTTGATGCAAATCTTTCTCAGTAGAGAATTCTAAAAATCATTTATTCTTTTCTGATGATTTAGGGTCATAACTGATCATTTTTCATGATGTGATGAAGCTCTAGTTTCATCTGAAGCAAAGGGAGGTGTAATCCCCTTTCCCCCTTGGCATCCATACTTTTGTTCTCTGTGTCTCTATTTTTGCTTTGTAAATAAGATCGTCTATACCAATTTTTTCAGATTCCACATGTATATCAAATGAGTTTTAAATTTTATATCTTCTGTATTTTAGTTCTAAAATCAATTTTTTAAATAGATTTCATTTCTTTGTTGAAATTATCTCATTCATTTACCTTTTCGTCTTTTTTTATTTTTTAACATCTCTATTGGAGTATAATTGCTTTACAATGGTGTGTTAGTTTCTGCTTTAACCTTTTATTTTCATTGACATATTTTTTAACAGTTTTTGATTGCCCATTCCATCATCTTGTTCATCTGGGGGGTTGACTTCTATTGTCTACTTTTTCTCTTTTATTAATCATATTTTCTTGATTCTTTGCATGTCTTATAATTTTCATTGTATTCTGGGCATTGTATTTAAAAGAGCTTTTATTTAGTGGTTCATTTTCCTATGTTAGACTCAGAAGCTAATCATGTCAGTCCATTCAGTATTTGAACTGGGTGAAACTAGGTTATTATAGTTTGATTCAGCTTTCTTTGCACTAAAATGTTTCAATGGCAAGCACTTTGAATACTCCTCTTAGGTTCTAGTGGACTTTGTCTCCTAAATGCCAAAAGACTGTGGAAGAACTTACTCTGCTTTTTCATCCCAGCTCTCTATCATCCATGTTGCCCAATGCCCAGCAAATGTCTCATGATGACAACTGCTGATGCTTTTGGGACACTTCTGTCTGTAAAACCAGCTCACCAAGGAAGGACTCCTCTCTGGAAATTTTAATCATTTTTGTCTCCATAGCTCTACTAGCTGTTTAGGTTGTTACAGTCCTAGTTTTAAGTGAACATTTTTCTTACCAATTAAGTTATAAGGAGGTTAACTGCTCTCCAGTTCACTTTCTTTTCGCCATAATTCTTTATCCACAAAAAAGGTGCTATTTTACATAGGCTGTGAAGTAGTTAAACTATTAAAATAGCTTATGTATTAATAAAAATTTATTGTGGAAACATTTTCTATATTAGCAACAATTAACTAAACAGCTCTCTTGGCTGCTACCAGTGAGATAACTAGCATTATTTTTTAAACTATATATATATATATATTTTTTTTTTGGTACACGGACCTCTCACTGTTGTGGCCTCTCCCGTTGCGGAGCACAGGCTCCAGACGCGCAGGCTCAGTGGCCATGGCTCACGGGCCCAGCCACTCCGCGGCATGTGGGATCTTCCCGGACCGGGGCATGAACCTGTGTCCCCTGCATCGGCAGGCGGACTCTCAACCACTGTGCCACCAGGGAAGCTCTAAACAATATATTTTAATGTTTGCCCATTCTAACTCTTTTTGGTGGTGATCAAGTGATTTATTATTGGAATGTCTATTGGAACCAATTTATTAATGGAACCCATCTTAGAACTATGATGTCTAGCTGATTTAAACTGGACAAGCTTAATTTTAATGTAAAGAATTCTTGATTGTGCAAGCAAAATATATCTAGAAAATCTGAGGTTGTAGATTTTCATTTAAATGTTTTTTTAAAAAGGACTTAAAGGGCTTCCCCGGTGGCACAGTGGTTGAGAGTCCTCCTGCTGATGCAGGGGACACAGGTTCGTGCCCTGGTCCAGGAAGATCCCACATACTGCGGAGCAGCTGGGCCCGTGAGCCATGGCTGCTGAGCCTGCGCGTCTGGAGCCTGTGCTCCGCAACGGGAGAGGCCACAACAGTGAGAGGACCGTGTACCAAAAAAAGGACTTTAAAAAATGTCTAGATTCTTTAATTTAGATGATTTTCTACTTTAAATCTGTTCCCATTTTAGTACTATATTTTAGTAAATCTGTACTTATAAATTTGAGAACTAAGTCAAAAAAAACCTGTACCTGTTGCTAAAGTACAAACTAAGCACTTGTTTTAATTTTTCATGTGTATTTTATTTCGTGTACCTAAAATGGTAAGTCAATCATAAGTTGAAATGTGGATAAAATGAACTATTTTTCCAAAGCTAAACTTTTATAAAAACCCTAATTTTCTTCAAATTCAATGATTTAAGAACTCTCACAGTATGATTTTCTTAAAATTATTTAAAATAAGAAACTTGAACCATCAAGTGGGCATAATTTAACTGTGAAGGTGATGATGAGCTGATCTATATCCTGTAGGTTTAGTTCACTACTGTCACTCAGTGATGTACAAATACGGAATGGTTTAATTTTTACCAATAACAGCCGTGGCTTTGTCTTTACTCTTCTGGCTAGTGGAAAAACTTAAACTTGCTGAATAATAGATTTCGCAGTCTAACTCCTTAAGTTTTCATGTTTCTGGTTTAAAAATCTAGCCCTCTAGCTCCCATCTTCTCCCTTTGTGCATACTGGTTTTAAGAGTGCCTGCCCGAAGCTGCCTGTGGTAGGCAAGAGCATAGCCTGTTCTTTCTCGGTCCCGTTCCACTGATGGCAGTGTGTGTGTTGTTGGGGGCCGGGTGGGGAGGCTGCTTCAGCATCTATGATGGCAATAGTTCCATTCTTTTGGCCTTGGCTGTTTTTCTCTCCAATGCCAACATACTATATCTGTGCAACCTGGTAGCCCCAATGAGAATGCTACATGGGCTTTGGCTTCTTGAGACTCCTAGCAACCGACAAAGCAATGAACAATACCACAGACAGCATTTTCTTTGTCCTGACTCTGAACGTGAAGTCATGGAATCTCCTCTTACCTGTCTCTAACTGGCACTCTTTTTACTGGATGCATGGGCCTAGCCTGGCTCGCTTAGAGTAAGCTGCCGCCACCTTTTCCTCAGTAAATCTTCACATCATCCAGACTATGGATTGAGGGAATGTAATGAGATGCTGTCTGCACCCCCCAGAGCACCCACACATTTGGGGCAGCTTCACTAAAGTTATCTAAGCTTTTCAAACGCCAGTTCTTCAAGCCAGCAGAGCACTTGCTTTTATCAACTTCTGCCAAGAGATGGGCCTTTGCTCAAGGTCCAGAGTCAATGCCCAAACTCCCCAAGCGATTCTCCGGGGGTACTCCAAATATGGAGGGATGACAAGAAGAAAATTCCCCTCTCCCCATAAATACACACTGTGAAGAGAAATGGGGATGGTATAGGTAGCATGTACCTGGAATCTGCTCTCTCCAACAGGCAAATTCTTCTCCCCTTCATAAGCATTGTTTATGAACTAAGTGGGTGGGACAAACTGGTGGGGGAAAGATTCTGCTAAAGTTTCCACACTTTGCGAAGGCTGAGGCAATTTTCTGCACTTAAAAGGAGAAACAGGTAGTGAGTTTGGACTCAACTGTGAGCTGTCTCCCTGTTGACTGCAATCCTGGTCAAAAACCCTCCTTGGGAGCAGATTAAGGTCTTACTAAGTAAATTTCAGCAAATTAATGTATATGCTCTACATTTGACAATGTTAAGAATGAACCCAGGGCTTCCCTGGTGGCGCAGTGGTTAAGAATCTGCCTGCCAATGCAGGGGGTATGGGTTCAAGTCCTGGTCTGGGAAGATCCCACATGCCGCGGAGCAACTAAGCCCGTATGCCACAACTACTGAAGCCCGCGTGCCTAGAGCCCACGCTCTGCAACAAGAGAAGCCACTGCAATGAGAAGCCTGTGCGCCACAATAAGAGAGTAGCCCCTGCTCTCCGCAACTAAAGAAAGCCCGCACACAGCCACGAAGACCCAACACAGCCATGAATGAATGAACTAAAAAACCCTTTAATATTTGACTGTCTGAATCAAGACTTAACACTTTCTACATTGAGGCTATCATCAACATTCTCAAAGGGAAAATTTTCCAATGCCACATAAATGCCCAGTATGAATAAAAACATTTTTTTCTCATTTGAAAATAACTGAAATCACAATTTAATAATAACTAATGGTTGTGTAGCCCTTTATAGTTTATAAAAAACTCTCACATACATCATTACATTTGGTTTCCACAACAAACCTTTGATATTTCTTCATTTAGTTTACTGTTATTTTTTCCCATTTTATGGATGTGAGAATTAAAGTGTGGCGAGGTTGGTGAGCTGCCTTGTCAGAACTAGGGCTCTAACTCCAGTTGTAAACTAAAAATTCTGTGTTTTTCCCACTGTCTGAGGCTTCCTCTAAACACATGTCTACAAATGCTATTCTTCCTCAGTAGAGATGTTGTATTTCTGTGTGATACATCTCCCAAGTTAATCCTGAGTGAAACTGGACACGTGTCCAGGTACCTTACTCTATCACTCTATCTTTTTGACCAAAAGCATGCGTACAAAGAATTGTCTGGGATTAGCAGGCACAGCCTGCGTGTCTCTAGGACCTCAGGCCATATCTCAAAGGACAACTTTTAGGAAATGAAGTTGAAAAGAGCCATGTGCATACAACGCTTATGTTTCCCTTTGGACTTCAATTCCCCGGGTACTTAAAATGAAAGCTTTGTTTCGTACTGAATTTGTAACTAACATAAGGGCTAATATCTGTGAAGGCTTTGAAGATATAAAAACATTTTTTTCATTCAGCAATGGTGAATTTTCTTGCCAAACACTTCAGCATTAGGGGAAGTAATATGCCATGCTTTGCAGCCCAGGGGGTCATCATGACTTGTAGAAATGTCACAAGGGAGCAGTGTTCAAGGAAACCGGAGCTTAAAAGCGACACACATATGCCCGCTGTTACCATAGTTACAACAGGAAAGGCCATGAGAGGCATGCTTTCTCCTATAAGCAGTGAAATAAACCTTCCGTGATTTAGGATCACTGGGGTGAATAATCCTGACTCTGTCCACAGGGTTTTATCGTGGTTGCCTTGAGTTTCAACGTGTAACAGTGAAGAGAAGGAGGGATAAATGATTTGTTTAAGCTCAGTGGTTACTGATGTTCTATCACTTAACCTTTACTCTCAGAGCCTGCATGAACTTGGCAAGTCTTTATTCATTCCCCTGCCAGTAACTTATAGGGATTAATGGTCATGACTAATTTTAGTTTGGGTATGACACACTACAGGGTGATAAAAGGAGAATGTCTCTCTCATTCCTGAATTTCTGAGGCTGGATCAGTATAAAGCTATGGAGATCATAGCAATAGAGATGCCCCAGGACATACACATAGCTCTTTATGCTTCCTAAATCTGGCTTTCTAAGCATGATGGAATCCGGTCTAACTTGTCTTCCAAAGTTTGAATCTCTCCTACAGCACCTCTGCCAGAGTGATTTGTATTCTCTAGTTTGATGAAAACTTTGTAATGAGTGCATCACCTAAAATATAGACAGTTTTGAGAAATAATGATTACAACAACAAATAAGTAAAAGTGTCCTGTAAATTCATTTCATCCCCAGAAAGACCCCAGGAGGCAAGTAACTATTATCTCCATTTTATAGAAGGAAGCCAAGACTTAGAATGGTAAAGAAGTTCCTCCAGTGTCCCACAGCTGTGAAATGTCAGTCATACCCAGGGATCTGTGACCCCAAAACCTGAGAGGAAGCTATAGACTCTATCATCTTCACCTGGAGCAAAAATCTGTCTCCTTGTAATTTCCACCCACTGGTCTAGTTCTATCCTCAGACTCAGGGAAAAAGTCTTAATTCCTCTTCCACTACGAGCTCTTTGTATATCTGTATGGATTTCAGGACTTTCTGCAGTCTGTTTAGACCACAAGACACTGTTTTTAGATGTCCATTCTTCAACCCGCCTCCAACCATGTATTCTTCTTGTTTTGCATATTGCATTAGCTTTCTAATGGGTTTCTTCATGCTCTGTCCTCTGTCTGACCACCAGCAGTTGTAGGCTTTAAAATGAGTCAGATCTCTTCAGTCCTCTGCTCAACGCACTCTGCTTCTCATGTCAAAGTGCAAGTAAAATCTTTACACCCAACTTCAAGATGGCAAACCCCATGCTGTGGCCTCCAGTCCCACACTCTCCCTTTCTGCTCACACTGCTGGAGGCACACCCGCCTGCTTCCTGTTCCCTAAACCTGCCAAGCATGTTCCCCACTCCTCTCCCTGGAAAGCTCTGAGCTGGAATATCCAGTCGGTTCTTCCCTGTCCCTCCTCCTGTCTCCCCTCCTTAGTCACCTTATCAGTGAGACCTTCTCCATCTACTCTATGGAAAATTAGAAGTCTCTCCCCTCACTGCTCTTCCCTTTCCTCCTTCCTTTTTGCATTTTTCTCCACAGCTCTTGTCACCATCTGATTATTGTTTATTTTACTTATTTCTTTGATTTTTGCCTGCCCTCTCCTCTTAGCCCCACATAACGACACAAGCTCCACGAGGGTAGAAAGTCTTACCTTTTAGTTCAATTCTAACATTAAATCATAAGAAACTGGCCTAAAAAAATGACCATTTCATATGGGTCAACTTGCCCCAGCACTAAGAGCAGCCCCTGGCACAGAACAGCATTCAGTAAGTAGTTGGTTGATAAATGAATAATTTATCCACATACTAAAAATATTATAGAGACTTTATGTACTTTACATCTTATGTGGAGTTGAATATAGATGGACATGCAAATAAATATTAAAAACTTTTATTGATACACTGAACCTAGCATTTAAATACGAGATATGACATTTTCATATCATAGTAATTTTAACAGTCATCCGTCAGCCTCAGAACATCCTGTGTCGAAAGGGCCAACTTCCTTATCAATTGGTAGGAGCTGTTTGGATTCAGGATAAGGTCTTTCTCTTCAGCTAAACTGAGGCAGTGATTTTGCACATCACCACCATAGAGTGACCTTCTTACCACCACTGTGTTTACACAGAGGAGTGGATATTCTTTAGAAGATAATGACAAACTAATAATAATATTCCTGTTCAACATCTCTAGCTGAAAATCACTGCAAAAACAAATTTTTTCCAGAGCGTATCAATTCCTAGTGGCGGATCTGAGACCATATGTTTGGTTTACTTTAACAATGTTTCTGCCACAGTATTTAAAAAAATATGCCAGAAATTCTAATGTTGAGAAACAGATACTAGGATAGAATACTACATGATAAAATATAAGGAAAATTAGGATAATTATTGGAGGACTAACACAGTAAGCCTTACTGCTGATCACAAGGTGTTGTGGAAATTGTTGTCAACCCCAAGTCAATCCTTTGATTACCACTTCAAATTATTCACTGTTAATTTGCAGTGCTTCTTATGGAAAGGGGAGGATTTTGTCCTCACACACTGAGGGCAAGGAGACAGTTTAAGAATTTTAAATAAATACAGAAAAGCAAGGTTTTTTTCCCCATTCTAAAAGCCCCTTAAGAATCACAAATCAAGAATTCTCACATTCATCTACAATAGAAAGCATTAAGTTTTTTTTATACCCACAACAAAACATGGACCTGCAGAAGTTTTCAAACAATCCTCCAGGAGCTTCATGCGGGTCTTCTGGAGCTCAGGGCTGTCCCATTCATCTTCATCAATTCCCCAGTACAGATCTATGACCTGGGGACCAATGGATGAGGCAGTGTTAATTCACCTGTGCGAAAAATCAATTGATGTGTAGGCTTTTATATTCACAATATTAAGCTAATGTGACTTCTAACTTTTCTCTTTGCAGCATGTTTTCCCTTGCAGAGGGAAAATGATTTTTAAGATCAATCTAAAGAGGTATTTTTTTTTAAATCCCATGATGGTTTGGGGATGAACACTATAATTTTTTTTTGTTCCTGATTATACTGTTGACATGGCCCCAGAGAAAATGAAATGTTAAATATCAGAGGCTTTGCAATTCAGGCTTTCATTATATTGAAATGGTAACAGGATTTCAGAAGTCTGAAAGCAGCTGGGATATAGTTACTACATTATCGGAGACAAATAACAGTGTATAATTTTACTGTTATGTCTCAATATGAGAAGGGAAAACCATAATGGGCATTCACATATACTGACCCAAAGTTAAATAGCTACATTTCTGTAAAAAATAAAAATAGAAAAAGAAACCTGTTAGTTATCCCACAGAGACATTTTGTTTATATCTTATCTCTAAGCAGCTTAGCTTTCATTAATACATATCTGAAAAAACATGTGTGGAAAACAATGAAAGGTATGCCTCACTGAGAAGTGAAGATAATAGGATCCTCTATCTCCTTACTTCAAAGACGATGAGGAAAGAGTCTGTAAAAAACTTTTACAAGTACACTCTTTGAAAAATTTGCTATGGAGAGCAGAATGGGTTTCATTCCTTTTACTCAATTGCTGTCTGCATAAGCTAAATGTTTCTAATTGTAGCTTTGAAGATTTCTTCTTTTATTTCCCACAAGCAGAAAAAACCACCTCTCCTCCTTACTGGCTGTTTGCATGGCATTCAGTGAGATGTAGGCACAGAGCATGGGGTCCCCCACTGTGCCCCAAGTGCTCTGTATACTTTCCATCTCCTGGCCAATGCCTCACGCAAGTGTGTTTGTATCAAATCTTTGTCTATCTGCATTTGAGTCATTAGATGGCTGACAGAGATATAACAACTTCTTTAAAAAAATACTCCCGTGGCTCAGTCCATGAGTTTTATAATATATAAAACTATCAGCACTGATTTTGGGGTTCTTTCTTTTAATCTACTTTACAAGGTTTAATCACAATATTAAGAAAGAGGGACATCTGAGACTATAACTTGACTGTCCACTATGAGAGCCCTTAGCTGTGGTTATCTAAAATTAAATATAAATTAAAATTAAAAATTCAGTTCAAGTGCTCAATAGTCACATGTGATTACTGACTCCCATGTTGGAAAATGCAGATATAGAATACTTCACCATCACAGGAAGTTTAATTGGACAGAACTGTAATTTACTGAACTTCATATACTGAAATTACTAGAACAAGTCCATTTTTGGCCATCTGCCAATAAACTCAAACAAATCTGTAGTGTGAATGGTAACTTGGTTGTGTCATGCACAAACTAACAACCATACACAGAACCTGGTCCCCGTCCTTGTGGCTGATACTGTTTGATATCTGAGGAAAGGTAGGATTTAGAATAAATGAGAAACAGAAATGGTAAAAATGCAAGTTAATGTAACAAAAGCTATAAATATACAACTGCTATTCCTCTCACATCTTCTGTGACATAAAATTATATAAAGTAATAATTATGTCACTGTAACTTATTAGATGTTGCATATATAATAATAATAGCACAAAAGGGAGAAAAGGGAATAGAGCTATATGGGAGTAGTCTTTCTATAGCTCACTGGAATTATCAGAATCTACCTATGATTTATACTAACTAAGATGTATATGCCTTAAAATAACTACAAAGAAAATAACTCAGAAATGATTTTTTCACTATAAGGAATTAAAATGTTAAACTAGAAAATACATATCACAAAACAAAGAAGTAAAAGAGGAATAGAGGAACAGAAATGACAGACATATAGAATAAAAGGAAAAGGGCAGAAGTAAATCCAACTATGTCAATAATACCATTAAGTGTGAATGGTTTAAAAAGTCCAAACAGAGAGACTGTCAGACTAGATAAAAACAAGATCCAACTATATACTTCTACAGGAGTACACTTTAGATTCAAAAAGGTTAAAAGGATGGAAAAAATGACAAAGGAGGCAAGAATATACAATGGAGAAAAGACAGTCTCTTCAATAAGTGGCACTGGGAAAACTGGACAGCTACATGTAAACGAATGAAATTAGAACACTCTCTAACACCATACACAAAAATAAACTCAAAATGGCTTAGAGACCTAAATGTAAGGCCAGATCCTATAAAACTATTAGAGGAAAACACAGGAAGAACACTCTTTGGCGGACTTCCCTGGCAGTCCAGTGGTTAAGACTTCGTCTTCCGGCTGGAGCGGAAGATGGCAGAAGAGTAAGACGCGGAGATCACCTTCCTCCCTACAGATACACCAGAAATACATCTACACGTGGAACAACTCCTACAGAACACCCACTGAAGGCTGGCAGAAGACCTCAGACCTCCCAAAAGGCAAGAAACTCCCCACGTACCTGGGTGGGGCAAAAGAAAAAAAGAATAAACAGAGACAAAAGAATAGGGACGGCACCTGCACCAGTGGGAGGGAGCTGTGAAGGAGGAAAAGTTTCCACACACTAGGAAGCCCCTCCGCGGGCGGAGACTGCGGGAGGCGGAGGGGGGAGCTTCGCAGCTGCGGAGGAGTGCACAGCGACGGGTGCGGAGGGCAAAGCGGGGAGATTCCCGCACAGAGGGTCGGTGCCGACCGGCGTTCACCCGCTGGGGCAGGCGGGGCTGTGAGCTGAGGCTCGGGTTTCGGTCAGAGCACAGGGAGAGGACTGGGGTTGGCGGCTTGAACATAGCCTGAAGGGGTTAGTGCACCATGGCTAGGCGGGAGGGAGTCCAGGGAAAAGTCTGCACCTGCCGAAGAGGCAAGAGACGTTTTCTTCCCTCTTTGTTTCCTGGTGCGCGAGGAGAGGGGTTTAAGAGCGCTGCTTAAAGGAACCCCAGAGACGGGCGCGAGCCGCGGCTAAAAGCGCGGACCCCAGAGACGGGCGGGAGATGCTAAGGCTGCTGCTGCCGCCACCAAGGGGCCTGTGTGCGAGCACAGGTCACTATCCTATCCACACCCCTCTTCCAGGGAGCCTGTGCAGCCCGCCACTGCCAGGTTCCCGGGATCCAGGAACAACTTCTCTGGGAGAAGGCACGGCGGGTCTCAGGCTGGTGCAACGTCACGCCGGCCTCTGCCGCCGCAGGCCCGCCCCGCACGCAGTGCCCCTCCCTCCGCCCAGGCCTGAGTGAGCCAGAGCCCCCGAATCAGTGGCTCCTTTAACCCCGTCCTGTCTGAGCAAAAAACAGACGCCCTCCAGCGACCTACACGCAGAGGCAGGGCCAAATCCAAAGCTGAGCCCTGGGAGCTGTGAGAACAAAGAAGAGAAAGGGAAATCTCTCCCAGCAGCCTCAGAAACAGCGGATTAAATCTCCACAATCAACTTAATGTACCCTGCATCTGTGGAATACATGAATAGACAACGAATCATCGAGAAGGAGAGCAAGATCTATGATTTTTTCCCCTTTTCCTCTTTTTCTGAATGTGTATGTGTATGCTTCTGTGTGAGATCTTGTCAGTACAGCTTTGCTTCCACCATTTGTCCTAGGGTTCTATCCGTCCATGGTTTTTTAAAATATTTTTTTCTTATTAATTTTAATAACTTTATTATACTTTTCTTTCTTTTCTTTCTTTCCTTCCCTCCTTTAGACAATGAATCATCCCAAATTGAGGAGGTGGTCTCTGAGAGCAAGATTTATGATTTTTTCCCCTTTACCTCTTTTTGTGAGGGTGTATGTATATGCTTCTGTGTAAGATTTTGTCTGTATAGCTTTGCTTCCAAAATTTATGCTAAGATTCTATCTGTCCCTTTTTTTTTCTAAATAATTTTTTTAATTCAATAACTTTATTATACTTTATTTTATTTTACTGTATCTTCTTTCTTTCTGTCTCTTTTCCTTCCTTCCCCCCTCCCTCCTTTCTTTCCTTCTTGCCTTCTTTCCTTCTTTGCTTCTTCCTTCCTTCCTTCCTCCCCTCCTTTCTTTCTTCATACTTCTACTAATTCTCTCTACTTTTTCTCCCTTTTATTCTGAGCCGTGTGGATGAAAGGCTCTTGGTGCTCCGGCCAGGAGTCAGGGCTCTGCCTCTGAGGTGGGAGAGCCAACTTCAGGACACTGATCAACAAGAGACCTCCCAGCTCCACATAATATCAAACAGCGAAAATCTCCCAGAGACCTCCATCTTAACACCAGCACCCAGCTTCACTCAATGACCAGCAAGCTACAGTGCTGGACAACCTATGCCAAACAACTAGCAAAACAGGAACACAACCCCACCCATTAGCAGAGAGGCTGCCTAAAATCATAATAAGTCCACAGACACCCCAAAACACACCACCAGACGTGAACCTGCCCACTAGAGAGACAAGATCCAGCCTCATCCACCAGAACACAGGCACTAGTCCCCTCCACCAGGAAGCCTACACAACCCACTGAACCAACCTTAGCCACTGGAGACAGACATCAAAAACAGCAGGAACTACGAAACTGCAGCCTGCAAAAAGGAGACCCCAAACACAGTAAGATAAGCAAAATGAGAAGACAGAAAAACACACAGCAGATGAAGGAGCAGGATAAAAACCCACCAGACCTAACAAATGAAGAGGAAATAGGCAGTCTACCTGAAAAAGAATTCAGAATAATGATAGTAAGGATGATCCAAAATCTTGGAAATAGAATGGACAAAATGCAAGAAACAGTTAACAAGGACCTGAAGAAATAAAGATGAAACAACGATGAACAACACAATAAATGAAATTAAAAGTACTCTAGATGGGATCAATAGCAGAATAACGGATAAGTGACCTGGAAGATAAAACAGTGGAAATAACTACTGCAGAGCAGAATAAAGAAAAAAGAAAGAAAAGAACTGAAGAGAGTCTCAGGGACCTCTGGGACAACATTAAACACACCAACATTCGAATTATAGGGGTCCCAGAAGAAGAAGAGAAAGAGAAAGGGACTGAGAAAATATTTGAAGAGATTATAGTTGAAAGCTTCCCTAATATGGGAAAGGAAATAGTTAATCAAGTCCAGGAAGCACAGAGAGTCCCATACAGGATAAATCCAAGGAGAAATACGTCAAGACACATATTAATCAAACTGTCAAAGATTAAATACAAAGAAAGCATATTAAGAGCAGCAAGGGAAAAACAACAAATAACACACTAGGGAATCCCCATAAGGTAAAGAGCTGATCTTTCAGCAGAAACTCTGCAAGCCAGAAGGGACTGGCAGGACATATTGAAAGTGATGAAGGAGAAAACCCTGCAGCCAAGACTACTCTACCCAGCAAGGATCTCATTCAGATTTGATGGAGAAATTAAAACCTTTACAGACAAGCAAAAGCTGAGAGAGTTCAGCACCACCAAATCAGCTTCACAACAAATGCTAAAGGAACTTCTCTAGACAAGAAACACAAAAGAAGGAAAAGACCTATAATAACGAACCCAAAACAATTTAGAAAATGGGAATAGGAACATACATATTGATAATTACCTTAAATGTAAGTGGACTAAATGGTCCCACAAAAGACACAAACTGGCTGAATGGATACCAAAACAAGACCCTTATACATGCTGTCTACAAGAGACCCACTTCAGACCTAGAGACACATACAGACTGAAAGTAAGGGGATGGAAAAAGATATTCCATGCAAATGGAAACCAAAAGAAAGCTGGAGTAGCAATTCTCATATCAGACAAAATAGACTTTAAAATAAAGACTATTAGAAGAGACAAAGAAGGACACTACATAGTGATCAACGGATCGATCCAAGAAGAAGATATAACAATTGTAAATATTTATGCACCCAACATAGGAGCACCTCAATACATAAGGCAAATACTAACAGCCATAAAAGGGGAAATCGACAGGAACACATTCATAGTAGGGGACTTTAACACCCCACTTTCACCCATGGACAGATCATCCAAAATGAAAATAAATAAGGAAACACAAGCTTTAAACAAGATGGACTTAATTGATATTTATAGGACACTCCATCCAAAAACAACAGAATACACATTTTTCTTAAGTGCTCATGGAACATTCTCCAGGATAGATCATATCTTGGGTCACAAATCAAGCCTTGGTAAATTTAAGAAAATTGAAATTGTATCAAGTATCTTTTCTGACCACAACACCATGAGACTAGATATCAATTACAGGAAAAGATCTGTAAAAAAAATACAAACACATGGAGGCTAAACAATACACTACTTAATAATGAAGTGGTCACTGAAGAAATCAAAGAGGAAATCAAAAAATACCTAGAAACAAATGACAGTGGAGACACGATGACCCAAAACCTATGGGATGCAGCAAAAGCAGTTCTAAGGGGGAAGTTTATAGCAATACAAGCCCACCTTAAGAAGCAGGAAACATCTCGAATAAACAGCCTAACCTTGCACCTAAAGCAATTAGAGAAAGAACAAAAAAACCCCCAAAGCTAGCAGAAGGAAAGAAATCATAAAGATCAGATCAGAAATAAATGAAAAAGGAATGAAGGAAACAGTAGCAAAGATCAATAAAACTAAAAGCTGGTTCTTTGAGAAGATAAACAAAATTGATAAACCATTAGCAAGATTCATCAATAAAAAAAGGGAGAAGACTCAAATCAATAGAATTAGAAATGAAAAGGGAGAAGTATCAACTGACACTGCAGAAATACAAAAGATCATGACAGATTACTACAAGCAACTCTATGCCAATAAAATGGACAGTCTGGAAGAAATGGACAAATTCTTAGAAATGCACAACCTGCCAAGACTGAATCAGGAAGAAATAGAAAATATGAACAGACCAATCACAAGCACTGAAATTGAAACTGTGATCAAAAATCTTCCAACAAACAAAAGCCCAGGACCAGATGGCTTCACAGGCGAATTCTATCAAACACTTAGAGAAGAGCTAACACCTATCCTTCTCCCACTCTTCCAAAATATAGCAGAGGGAGGAACACTCCCAAACTCCTTCTACGAGGCCACCATCACCTTGATACCAAAACCAGACAAGGATGTCACAAAGAAAGAAAACTACAGGCCAATATCACTGATGAACATAGATGCAAAAATCCTCAACAAAATACTAGCAAACAGAATCCAACAGCACATGTAAAGGATCATACACCATGATCAAGTGGGATTTATTCCAGGAATGCAAGGATTCTTCAATATACGCAAATCTATCAATGTGGTAAACCATATTAACAAATTGAAGGAGAAAAACCATATGATCATCTCAATAGAGGCAGAGAAAGCTTTTGACAAAATCCAACACCGATTTATGATAAAAACCCTGCAGAAAGTAGGCATAGAAGGAACTTTCCTCAACATAATAAAGGCCATATATGACAAGCCCACAGCCAACATCATCCTCAATGGTGAAAAACTGAAAGCATTTCCACTAAGATCAGGAACAAGACAAGGTTGCCCACTCTCACCACTCTTATTCAACATAGTTTTGGAAGTTTTAGCCACAGCAATCAGAGAAGAAAAGGAAATAAAAGGAATCCAAATCGGAAAGAAGAAGTAAAGCTGTCACTGTTTGCACATGACATGATACTATACATAGAGAATCCTAAAGATGCTACCAGAAAACTACTAGACCTAATCAATGAATTTGGTAAAGTAGCAGGATACAAAATTAATGCACAGAAATCTCTGGCATTCCTATATACTAATGATGAAAAATCTGAAAGTGAAATCAAGAAAACACTCCCATTTACCACTGCAACAAAAAGAATAAAATATCTAGGAATAAATCTACCAAAGGAGACAAAAGACCTGTAAGCAGTAAATTATAAGACACTGATGAAAGAAATTAAAGATGATACAAATAGATGGAGAGATACACCATGTTCTTGGATTGGAAGAATCAACATTGTGAAAATGACTCTACTACCCAAAGCAATCTACAGATTCAATGCAATCCCTATCAAACTACCACTGGCATTTTTCACAGAACTAGAACAAAAAATTTCACAATTTGTATGGAAACACAAAAGACCCCGAATAGCCCAAGCAATCTTGAGAACGAAAAACGGAGCTGGAGGAATCAGGCTCCCTGACTTCAGACTATACTACAAAGCTACAGTAATCAAGACAGTATGGTACTGGAACAAAAACAGTAGGATAGATAAAACGAACAGGATAGAAAGCCCAGAGATAAAACCACGCACATATGGACACCTTATCTTTGATAAAGGTGGCAGGAATGTACAGTGGAGAAAGGACAGCCTCTTCAATAAGTGGTGCTGGGAAACTGGACAGATACATGTAAAAGTATGAGATTAGATCACTCCCTAACACCATACACAAAAATAAGCTCAAAATGGATTAAAGACCTAAATATCAGGCCAGAAACTATCAAACTCTTAGAGGAAAACATAGGCAGAACACTCTGAGACATAAATCACAGCAAGATCCTTTCTGACCCACCTCCTAGAGAAATGGAAATAAAAACAAAAATAAACAAATGGGACCTAATGAAACTTCAAAGCTTTTGCACAGCAAAGGAAACCATAAACAAGACCAAAAGACAACGCTCAGAATGGGAGAAAATATTTGCAAATGAAGCAACTGACAAAGGATTGATCTCCAAAATGTACAAGCAGCTCATGCAGCTCAATAACAAAAGAACAAACCACTCATCCAAAAATTGGCAGAAGACCTAAATAGACATTTCTCCAAAGAAGATATACAGACTGTCAACAAACACATAAAAGAATGCTCAACATCATTAAAGAAATGCAAATCAAAACTACAATGAGATATCATCTCACACCAGTCAGAATGGCCATCATCAAAAATCTAGAAACAATAAATGCTGGAGAGGGTGTGGAGAAAAGGGAACAGTCTTGCACTGCTGGTGGGAATGTGAATTGGTTCAGCCACTATGGAGAACAGTATGGAGGTTCCTTAAAAAACTACCAATAGAACTACCATATGACCCAGCAATCCCACTACTGGGCATATATCCTGAGAAAACCAAAATTCAAAAAGAGTCATGTACCAAAATGTTCATTGCAGCTCTATTTACGATAGCCCGGAGATGGAAACAACCTAAGTGTCCATCATCGGATGAATGGATAAAGAAGATGTAGCACATATATACAATGGAATATTACTCAGCCATAAAAAGAAACGAAATTGAGCTATTCGTAATGAGGTGGATAGACCTAGAGTCTATCATACAGAATGAAGTCAGAAAGAAAAAGACAAATACCGTATGCTAACACATATATATGGAATCTAAGAAGAAAAAAAAAAGGTCATCAAGAACCTAGGGGAAAGACAGGAATAAAGACACAGACCTACTGGAGATCGGACTTGAGGATATGGGGAGGGGGAAGGGTGAGCTGTGACAGGGCGAGAGAGAGTCATGGACATATATACACTAACAAACGTAAGGTAGATAGCTAGTGGGAAGCAGCCGCATGGCACAGGGATATCAGCTCGGTGCTTTGTGACCACCTGGAGGGGTGGGATAGGGAGGGTGGGAGGGAGGGAGATGCAAGAGAGAAGAGATATGGGAACATATATATATGTATAACTGATTCACTTTGTTATAAAGCAGAAACTAACACACCATTGTAAAGCAATTATACCCCAATAGAGATGTTTAAAAAAAAAAAAAAAAAGACTTCATCTTCCAACATAGAGGGTGCCAATTCAATCCCTGGTTGGGGAACTACGATCCCACATGCCTCACAGGCAAAAAAAAACCAAAACATAAAACAGAAGCAATATTGTAACAAATTCAATAAAGACTTTAAAAATGGCCCACATCAAAAAAAAAATCTTAAAATAACCCCACTCTGACATAAATCACAGCAAGGTCTTTTTTGATCCACCTCCTAGAGTAATGAAAATAAAAACAAAAATAAATGGGACCTAATTAAAAGCTTTTGTATAGTAAAGGGAACTGTAAAAAGAAAAGACAAACCTCAGAATGGGAGAAAATATTTGCAAGTGAAGCAACTGATAAGGGATTAATCTCTAAAATATACAAGCAGCTCATGCAGCTCAATATCATAAAAGCAAACAACCCAATCAAAACATGGGCTAAAGATCTAAATAGACATTTCTCCAAAAAGACATACAGATGGCCAATAAACACATGAAAAGATTCTCAATATCACTAATTATTAGAGAAATGCAAATCCAAAGTACAATGATGTATCATCTCACACCAGTCAGAATGGCCATCATCAAAAAATCTACAAACAAATGCTGGAGAGGGTGTGAAGAAAAGGGAAACCTGTTGCACTGTTGGTAGGAATGTAAATTGGTACAGCCACTATGGAGAACAGTATGGAGGTTCCTTAAAAAACTAAAAATAGAGCTACCATATGATCCAGCAATCCCACTCCTGGGCATATATCTAGAGAAAACCATAATTTGAAAAGATACATGCGCCCCCAATGTTCACTGCAGCCCTGTTTACAATGGCCAGGACATGGAAGCAACCTAAATATCCATCAACAGAGGAATGGATAAAGAAGATGTGGTACATATATACAATGCAGTATTAGCCATAAAAAAGAACAAAATAATGTCATTTGCAGCAACATGGATGGACCTAGAGCCTGTCATACTGAGTGAAGTAAGACAGAAGGACAAATATTATATGGTAACACTCACATGTGGAATCTAAAAACAGGTAAAAATGAATTTATCTACAAAACAGAAATAGAGTTACAGATGTAGAAAACAAACTTATGGTTACCAGGCAGTAAGGGGAGGGATGAGATAAATTGGGAGATTGGGATTTACATATACACACTATTATATATGAAATAACTAATAAGGGCCTACTGTATAGCACAGGGAACTCTACTCAATACTCTGTAATGGCCTACATGGGAAACGAATCTACAAAAGAGTGTATATATGTGTATGTATAACTGATTCACTTTGCAGTACAGCAGAAACTAACACAACATTGTAAGTCAACTATACTGCAATAAAAATTTTTTTAAATTCACTTAAAAATTGAAAGTGTTATAATAGTGTAGAACCAGCATGACAATAGATAAAATCAATAAAACAATCTATATATGTAAGAGAATTTGTATTAAAATAAATGTAATATTTCAAAAAAAGGATGGAAAAAGATTTATCATGCAAACAGCAAGCATAAGAAAGCTCACGGGGCTATACTAATATCAGACAAATATATACTAATATCAGACAAAAGAAATTTTAAAACAATATAATAAAGATGAAGAGGGACATTTTATAATGATAAAAGGGTCAATCCATCAGGAGGATGTAACAATTATAAATGTATATGCAATGAACAGAGCCTTAAAATACATGAAAAACAAACTGACAGAAATGAAGGAGAAATAGACAATTTAACTATAATAGTTGGAGACTTGAATGTATAATAATGGTAAGAACAAAATCCTGGAAGACTGTAGCAATACTGTAAATGAACTAGTTCTAACATGTCTTAGGACAATCTACCCAACAGCATAACATACATTCTTCTCAAGTTCACATAGAACATTCTCCAGGAGAGAACATATGTTAGATCATAAAACAAGCATCAATAACCTTCAGTGGATCTAAATCATATGAAGTATGTCCTCTGAACACAATGCAATGATACTAGAAATCAATAATAGAAAGAAACTTGGAAAATTCATAAGTAGATGGAAATTAACACACTCCTCAATAACCAATGAATCAAAGAAGAAATCACAAGGGAAATTAAAAATTACTTTGAGATGAGTGAGAATGAAGATACAACATAGCAAATTTATGGGATGTAGGTAAAGCCATACTTAGAGGAAATTTAGAGCTGTAAACACCTATATTAAAAATGAAGATTTCAATAATTTAACTTAAGACAATAGAAAAAGCATCAAGGGCAAGCCAAAGCAAGCAGAAGGAAGGAAATAATAGATTACAATGGAAATTAATGAAACAGAATAGAAAAATGATAGAGGAAAAAAAACGAATGAAATCAAAAATTGGTTCTTTGAAGAGATCAACAAAATGGATAAAACTGGATTCACCAAAAGAAACAAAAACAACCTCAAATTCCTAAAATCTGGGGTGAAAGAGGCCATTACTACTAACCTTACAGAAATAAAAGGATTATTAGAGAATACTACAGACAACTGTATGCCAATGAACTAGATCACTTAGATGAAATGGACAAATTCCTAGAGAGACACAAATTACATAAATTGACTCAAGACAGAATAGAAAAATGTGAAGACATTTTTAACAAGAGATTAAATAGTAATTTTTTAAAAGCTGCATAAAAAGCCTAGGTCTAGACGGATGCACTGGTGAATTCTACCAAACATTTACAAAAGAATAACAATTATTCAGTCTTCCAAAACTTACAAGAGAATACTTCCTAACTTATTCTATGAGACCAGTATGATCCTGGTACCAAAGCCAGACAAAAATATCAGAAGAAAAATACAAAGCAACATCTCAAGAAAATAAACATCCTCAGCAAAAATATTAAAAACCCTAACCTGGCAGCATATAAAAAGGGTTATACAACACAATGAGGTGGGACTTATTCCAGGAATGCAGGGTTGACTCAGCATCAGAAAATCAACTAATGGAGGACACTATATATTAACAGAATAAAGGACAAAAACCGTATGTCTCAACATACACAGGAAAAAAAAATGACAAAATCCAACACCCCTTCATGATAAAAAAAAAACAAAACACTCAACAAACTAGGAACAGAAATTAACTTCTTCAACCTGAATAAAGGGCATGTATGAAAAACCTACATCTAACATCATACTTAATGAAGACTGAAAGCTTTCCCCCTAAGATTAGGACCAACAGAAAGATATCCACTCTTGCCACTTTTATTCAACAGTATATTGGAGGTTCCAGCTAGGCAACTTGGCAAGAAAAAGAAAATGCATCCATATAGGAAAGGAAAAAGTAGACCCACCTTTATTAAGAGATTACAAGATCTTGTATATTGAAAATTCTAAGGAAAGCACTAAAAAACTGTTGGAACTAATGAGTTGTGCAAGGTTGTAGGATACAAGATCAATATGTAAAACCCACTTGAATTTCTATATAGTAGCAATGAGCAATCTAAGATAAATTAAAAAAATAAGTCCATTTAAAAGAGCATCAGAAAGAATAAAAAGCTTAGGAATAAATTTAACAAAAGAAATGCAAAATTTACACTTTGAAAATTACAAAACACCATTGAAAGACATCCCCTATAAATGGATTGGTAGACTAAATATTACGATGACAATAATCCCCAAATAAATCTATAGATTCAATGCAATCACTATAAAATTCCCAGCTGACTTACAGAAATTGACAAGCTGATCTTAAAATTCATATGGAAATTCAAGAGACCCAGAACAGCCAAAATAATCTTGCAAAAGGAGAAATTTGGAGGACTCACACTTCCAGATTTCAAACTTAGTACAAAGCTACAATAATTAAGACAGTGTGATACTGGCATAAGTATAGGCAATGGAATAAAACTGAAAATCCAAAAATAAATTCTCATACTTACAGTTAACTCATTTCAACAAGCATGCCAAAACAATCAATGAGGAAATAAATAAACAAATGGTATTGAGACAACTGGACATCTATATGCAAAAGAACAAAGTTTAATCCCTGCCTCATGCCATATATAAAAATTAAAACAGATCACAGACATAAATTAAGAGTTAAAACTACAAAACTATTTTTATAGAAAACATCTTTATGACCTTGGATTTGACAATGGTTTCTTAGATATGATAGCAAAGTACAAGTAATTGAAAAAAATAGATAAATTGGACTTCCTCAAAATTAAAAAAAATTGTGCTTCAAAAGATCTATCAATAAAGTGAAGAGGGCACCCTCAAAATGGAAGAAAATACTTACAAATCATATTTGATAATAGATTTATATCTAGAATATATAAGGAACTCCTACAACTCAATAAGACAAATAACCCAATTAAAAATGGACCAAAGATCTGAGTAGACATTTCTTCACAGAATATATACAGATTGCCAATAAAGATAATCAGTGTTATCACATGATAAGATAATGTCATTAGTCATCAGGGGATTGCAAATCAAAACTTCAAGATAACACTTCATACCCACTAGGATGGCTATAATCAAAAACACTGATAACAAGTGTTGATAGGGATGTGGAGCAACTGGAAAACTCATGCACTGCTGGTGGGAATATAAAATGGTGCAGCCACTTTGGAAAACAGTCTGGCAGTTCCCCAAATGGTTAAACACAGAGTTACTATGTGATCCAGCAATTCTTCTAGGTATATACCCAAGGCAGATGAAAATCTACGTCTAGACAAAAACTTGTACATGAATGTTCATAACAGCATTATTCGTAATAGCTAAGAAGTGGAAACAATCCAAATGTCCGTCAAGTGATCAATGGATAAATAAAATGTAGTATACATCCACACAATGGAATATTTTCTGGCAATAAAAAGTAATGAAATAGGGACTTCCCTGGTGACACAGTGGTTAAGAATCTGCCTGCCAATGCAGGGGACACGAGTTCAATCCCTGTTCAGGGATGATCCCACATGCTGCAGAGCAGCTAAGCCTGTGCACCACAACTACTGAGCCTACGCTCTAGAGCCCGCGAGCCACAACTACTGAAGCCCACGTGCCTAGAGCCTGTGCTCCGCAATGACAGAAGCCACCACAAGAGGCCCGCGCACCGCAACGAAGAACAGCCCCCGCTCGCTGCAACCAGAGAAAGCCCGCGTGCAGCAATGAAGACCCAACACAGCAATCAATCAATCAATATCTAAAAAAAATTAATGAAATACTGATGCATGTTACAACATGGATGAGCCTTAAAAATGCTATCCTAAGTGAAAGAAGCCAGTTATAAAAGATCACCTTTTGTATGATTCCATTTACATGAAATGTCTAGAACAGGCAAATCTACAGTCAAAAAGTAGATTAGTGGTTGCCTAGGGCTGGGAGGGAGGGGAATAGGGCAATTAGGGAATGATAGCCAGAGGGGAGAGGATTTCTTCTTTGGGTGATGAAAATGTTTTAAAATTAATTTTGGTAATGCTTACACAACTGAGAATATACTAAAAACACTGAATTGCACACTTTAAATGGGCAAATTTTATGATGTGTGAACCGAATTGTATCTCAATGATAGTCTGCACAGCTAGCTTGGACTGTGATTTTCCACAGGTCTTACATCTCCAACTCAAAGAACTGAGATCAAGAACAGAATGTTTAAATCAAGCACCTAGTGTATTAAGAGCTAAACAATAAGATCTAACTAAATATATGCGAGCCAAATGACCAGGGTAAAAGTCAAAACAAGGCTTTCACTTATGTTTTTAAATAGAAGCTTAAATATCACATGATTTATTTGACACCTATGGGAGCCTTTTATAATAGTTTTTGCATCTGTCATTTCCTTAAAGTTTGGCCACCACTGCTTTCATCCAGGTCTTTATAACTCCATGTGTCCTTACTTTAGTAGCTTTGTTTAAAGAAGAAAAGCTGGAAGTAAGAGAATATTTAAATTGTTCTTTCTCAAGTGTCTTTATGAGCAGAAAATGATGAAAAATAAAATCAAGCAACCGTGAAGACAAGCAGGAAATAAATAGATGAAACATTTAGCTTATGCAACACAAAACACCATGACGGGCAAACAGAAATGCATTATCAATAACTGGCAAGAAGTGGCTGGAACCCAAAGTGCTCAATAAGACAAGATTTATTACACACTTTAAAAAATTAAGTTTAGCTTTTGGCCTAATGTCCAGGCACTGCAGACACTGGAATCTAATTTACTATTTATTGGAATACTACCTTGTTGATAGCACATTTTATGCGCCTTTACTTATTTCATCAGTAAGTATAAAAGTTCAGGAAAGTAATTGATTTTATTTTTTTCACTTGTTTAAAAATATTCTTAGGGAAGCTAATTTATCATGCTCATTATAATGTGCTGAATTGGTCTGCAAACAAAAAGCCAGCAAATAAAAGCCCTAACAAATTTTACAACTTGAAATCAGACATAATGATTTAAATACCAAGATTATTGAACAAATAATAAAGCAACCTGTAAGAATCAAATAATAGCCTTATGCTTTACAAAAATATAACAAAAAAAGGTCAAATTTCAATTCATAATGGCTTCACATGATCACTTCTTCAGAAAGAACCTTTGAAATTTAAATATTTTCCAAAATATTTTCCTTCTCAATCTTCCCATGCTATATGACACTATCTGAATGCAAAACAATGTAACTACTGAGATAATATGACTGATTTTGTTTCTGAACAGATATGGTACTAAGATGAAGGCTGTTCCTCAAAGTTATTACTATGGGAGGCTACACACTCACTCTAATGATTCTGCCATTGCCCAGGGCATTTCCTCTGTAGGAGGAAATGGTCAGGGATGATCCCACATGCTTCTATTATCTCATTTTGTATTGAAAAACTCTCACCCCTTTATAGCTGGGAAGTTGTTTTTATTAAAATGGTATTTCTCCAGGCTTAACAGGCCTTTACATTTATAAGACATGGCTTTAAAAAGAATTTTAGCTCTCTAAAAAAATCAAATCTATTCTTAAAAGGGATAAGTATCTGTTACTGCTAAGAACATTCAAAAGAACACAGAGCAGGTTCAGAAAATTTTGAACAGGGACACATTCTTGTGCTATGGATATAACTTTCAAGGTCAGTGCAGAATGCAGACAGTACTCATTTGAATGTAGCTTAGTAGCTGTGTCCTGTTACTAGAATGTTCATCTCACAGGATAAGGTAAGCAGAGAGTCTTAAACCTCAGACTAGGTTTGTCAGATACTGTTTACCAGGGAAAAGTTATTGTTTATACTTATCAAATTCTTACTCTGGTTAGAATGACTTTCCCCAGTTGCATGGGATACAAGAGAAAAAAAACCCCAAAACAAAAAACCCTTGGCCACACTTTTACTAGAACTATTGCAAACACTGACGACTTTAGGTCACCTGCAATTATTCTCTTGGTCATGAGATATCTGACTAGGATATATGGAAGCACAACTAAGACAGACATTTCTGGGAAAATCAGGTCCTAAATCAAGCCCAGAAAGAGCTGGCTGGCCCCAGTGGTTGTACACGATCACCAGAAAGAAAGAGGGTCCAACAGGGTGAGTTAGGATAATGTTTCATCCGAAGCCTCATAAAGGCGACTAACTGCTCAGACCCGATGCCTCTGTCTCTTGGGAGATTCAGCCTCTGGACAGTCCTAACAATTGTAACGTGATGGTAAGAAAGAACTGAACTCTTAACCGAGGCAGAACCTCTGCCTATTAAGGCTTAATGAACTTGGGGACACAGAGAAGGTGTCAGGAGTCGCTGGAGACAGAAGCTGCTGCAAGGCAGGAGCCATGCGCATCTAGGTTGAGTCTGAGCTGGGGACTCGCCGTATAAAGGAACCTCAGCCCGGCTGCAGCTAGGCACCAACTGCCTTCAGGGGCAGGACACTTGACCACAAACAAATGATGTGCCTGAGTGAAAAACCCAAAGTTGGCTCTGTTCCTGGCAGCGGGCTTTCAGCAACCACTGTATGGGAGTGATCTGCTTCGTGGACCTGGGCCTGCATCACTGCTGCAACTTCCCAAATCATCTCCTTGCTTCTGTTCTCGCTCTTTCTAATCCATTCACTACACCACAGGCAGAGGGCTCTTGTTAAAATGCAAATCTGATCGCCAATGTTAGGATTTCCTTTCATTCCACCAGACACTATATAGAGTAACTTATTTACTCCTTAAACTTATGAGTAGACAGAAATATTATCCCTATTTTATGGATGAAAAAGCTGAGGAACAGAGAAGTAACCTGCTCAAAATCACACAGGTAGCGAGTAGCAGAGGTAGGATTTGAACCTGGGCTGTTAACATTATTTTACAGCACTTTCCATGTTTAAGCTTCCCATCACCCAAAGATAGTATCTAGAATCTATGACCTGATTTCTGAGATCTTCCATGACGTAGTCCCTGCCTAAGTCTCCAACCTTACCTTATACCACTTTCTCTCTCATGGGTCACACTCCAGCTGTGTATATACTCCTCACACGCGTTTGTACATGTGTACACGTGTTTACACATGTACACATTTACATATGCACATGTATTTACATATATACACGTACATTTACATACCTATACACACTTATATAAATTTTTGTGAATATATGAATATAAGAGGCTTTTTGATGAAGTAATTAAGAGCACAGACACTGGGGCCAAACTACATTGGTTCAAATTCTGACTCTGCCACTTATTAGCTGTGGGATCTCTAGCAGTTATTTACTTCTGTATTTCTAAGTGTCCTTATCTAGTAAAATGTAGAAGATAGAATTTACCTCCTAGGCTCGTAGCAAAGATTAAAAAGGTTAATGTATATACTGCACTTAGAAAAAGTGCCTGGCAGGCAGTGAGTACTACCTAATGCTAAAATTCCTTCCCAAATTTGCTTATGAAAATATGTTCCTTCTGCCTGAAATACTCTTCTGTTTAACCTGGCCATCTACCCATCGTTCAGCATTCAGCGTAGACATCAGTTCCTCAGCAGGCCTTCCTGATGCCTCTAGGTTCGACGAGGCCCGCCCCCCGCCCCCATCACGCACGCCCAGAGCTCCCTGTATTTCCTCTGCAGTAAGCACCACCATGGTCACTGTTGTGATGACTGTATTCTCTGAGACTGTAAACTCTGAGGACAGGGACTATGTTTGTTTTCAACACTAAGGTATCCACTGTACCCACAACCTGGCCTGTGCAGAGCAGAGGCTCAATAAATGTCTGTGAATAAATGAGTGAAGCCCATGGGACCAAGCACCTTAACGTGCCCTGGGGATTTGGGGTAGACATCAGTGAGGAAGTAAGACAGGAATCTGGACCTGAAGGATACATGCATAGGAGACTGTTCTTTGGAGAGGGTAAGAGGACAGAACTGCAAAGACAGAAATGTGACACAGCCTGCCATATAGAGATGAGGTCAAAGCATCATCATTTTGGGAGCTGAGAGGAAACAAGATCGGGCTGAAGAAACACTCCGCTTAATAGATAAGAAAACTGGGCTTAAGTTACTTTTCCAATGGTTTATAACTAATTACTGACAAAGCGGACCTCTTAAGTGAATGTTCTTTGTGCAAAGACTTGTTATAAGGTCTCCTCTCCATCCTACAAGAAATAGGAAATGAGGATGGGAAGAAATAGCTTCCCTGTGTTCAGAATCTGAGAAAGACTTCATGGTGACTGGACCTGACTGGGATACTTAAATGTCACCTGCAAATGGGGATCTCTCATTCTGTTTATTGAGGGACTAATCCTCTTGGGTGATTTCCAGAGTTGGCATAATTGATAGCCACAATTTAGCGGAATTAAATGTTCAGCAAAGTACAGCTCCTCCAGTAAATTTTGGAGTTTGCCACAATGCCACTGCTCTATATAAAATTGCCTATGTGCACAAAGTAAAGGAGGAACAAAAATACTGGCTTGGGAAGTCAGGCCTGAGAATTCTAGAAGAGCCATTCCACACTGCAGAAATGTTGAGCCAATATTTATAATTCAACTGGAGCAAGGAAGGTCAATGATGACATAATGATTTCCTTCCCTTTTATCTTCTCTATTAATCTTCCTTTCCCCTTTTTATAAATGGGCTCATGGATGGGAGCAGGATGATGTAACATGCTTTTAAGACTTTTACAGAATAGGAACTTGGTAAGGCCTGTCCAGGCTTTGATGGACAGAATCAAAATGCAAAGCGAGCTAGACAAATTGAAGTGCTGGCCTGAGTGAAATGATGTGATTCAATGAGGGGAGATGCATTTCATTTTAGAAAGAGGCACACATTTGATTAATAGACAATGGAAAAGGAGTGATTAGTTGACAATGAGGAGAAAAGACCAAGGATATCACAACATATCCTATCAATTATAAAGCCAATGATGTATTTTGGCAACTCAGGAGGCAAAATGCATTCTGAGATTCCTGAGCAGGCAGACAGTCAGGAGGAAAAAATGAATATAGAGAAGGAGACTGGGTTCAGTAGAACAGGAGGGTGGTGGTGAAGATGCAGTGGAAGAAAAGCAGGGGGACACAACTGATGATGGACCTTCAGTGTGAGACTAAGGAATTATTAGTCAGTAATTATTAGTAAGGTCAGGCTAATATAAGACTCACATAATTTCACCTGACCTAAAACTTCGATATACATAGAGAATGTAGCTTTTTTATTTTGTCTAAAATGGTTTGGGCCTCCTGCCTAAGTCTCTATCCTCTGGCTATCAGGGTAAAATGAGCTTCTGTTCTATCCAGTTTCAACCTTAGTTTGAACTCATGTTTCCAAGGACTCTTTATTAAGTGCTTATTCTCTCTTCAATCAAGCTGCTGACTCTTTCAAAAGCCTCCTTCTTTTCCTGACATGATGCCTGGGTGACCTCATATCCTGAAGGGGAAAAATGGATTTCTAGGGCACAGTCCCCAGGTGATGCCCACTGCCCGCCTGGTTGCTGGCAGCATGGCTGTGCTTGGGGCAGTTGTAACCCATGGATTGGCCTCTCCCTCTCAGCCTGGTCAGAGCCTGGTGTTGCTCTGCAGCAATCAGGGCCACCCTCCCCTCCTGGGGCTGAGAAGTCCCAGGCCTTGGGCCCACGCTCCATCCAGTTTTTCCACCCTAGCCCTTTTGTGTGGCCACCTCTCCCTGTCATGGAGACTAACAGTGGCCCTTAATTCAGCATATGTGACACACAGTAATTGAGGGCAGCTTTGGAAGTGAAACTTCATGGTCTCTTGCTGCCATGGCCATGATGTGGCCACACCCAGGTCTGTTGGCAGAGGTAGGGGCAGGCGGATGATTGTTGTAAGGCCATCTCTTTCCAGAGTCCTAAATAGAGAGCAGAGGTAAGCTGCCCTTAATGTTACACATGCAACGACCCATTCTCACTCATCTAACCCACCTCCCCTTTTCTGAAGCAGAACTCAGAGAAGGAGGATGGGGAAGCAAATCTCCCGAACTCTGCCCCTCGCTGTCTCCTTCCACCATTTTCCTAGAGACCACATTGGGTAGATCCTGGCTCTGCCTTACTGACGAGCTGGGCCCTCTTCTCTACATATTAGATCTCCAGGGTCAGAGTGCTAGTGCTAGATGATATGTTAAAGATGTGATTTAAGGAATTTAGGGAAATCTTCTCACAAGCTGATAGTGTGACCTCAAAGGTTTTTGTCTTGCTACATAATCCTTTCTTGTGTGCATGACAATATTTCTTGAATATTCTTCCCATTTAAATTCCTTCTGCACCAGACACGAAGCACCCCTCAGACAGACAGATGACTTGATCAAAGGTCTCTTACTGTACTCAAAAAGGCAAAAGAAAAATGCATATGAATAATTTCATTACACTAGGTTCTTGTTCAGGAGAAAGACTTAAAGGTGAAAAAAAGAAATGAACATTGGTTAAGTGCCTTCCAAGTGCCAGGCATGTTGCATCATCTCATTGAATTCTTGTAACAATCCTGGAAGATAAGTACTACCCCATTCACTTTACAGAGGGGTCAACTGCCTGTCAGAGAAATCAAGCAATTGGCCCAGAGTCACAGGACTGGTAAATTTGCAGACCCAGAATTTGAATCCTAGTCTTTCTAACAGAAAAACTTATGCTGTTTCCACTGTACCCCATAAATTACATAATGTGCTGCATTTTACTGAATTGAAAATATCATCAGTAGTAGGCTGCTCTAATATTGTACATTCCACTAAAAAAGAAATGCACTGCCAATTACACCATGACACACCATTTGTTTGTACGATGAATCCTAATTTCTGAGACATAAAAGGGTGAAAAAAAGGCATCTTAGAAAGAATGATCTGGTAAAGATGGTTTAAAGATTATTTGAGCAGCTGCTGTGCTACGTACATTCTGGACCAGAACACAAAAACACCCAGGGTAAGGAAAGATCAAGAAGACGTTGCCATAATCATTCAGCTATCAAGAAACAGAAGCCTGGCAGAATAAAGTAAAAAGAATGAAAAGAACTGAAGAGAGTCTCAGGGACCTCTGGGACAACATTAAACACACCAACATTCGAATTATAGGGGTCCCAGAAGAAGAAGAGAAAGAGAAAGGGACTGAGAAAATATTTGAAGAGATTATAGTTGAAAGCTTCCCTAATATGGGAAAGGAAATAGTTAATCAAGTCCAGGAAGCACAGAGAGTCCCGTACAGGATAAATCCAAGGAGAAATACGTCAAGACACATATTAAACTGTCAAAAATTAAATACAAAGAAAACATTAAAAGCAGCAAGGGAAAAACAACAAATAACACACTAGGGAATCCCCATAAGGTAAACAGCTGATCTTTCAGCAGAAACTCTGCAAGCCAGAAGGGACTGGCAGGACATATTGAAAGTGATGAAGGAGAAAAACCTACAACCAAGATTACTCTACCCAGCAAGGATCTCATTCAGATTTGATGGAGAAATTAAAAGCTTTACAGACAAGGAGAAGCTGAGAGAGTTCAGCACCACCAAATCAGCTTCACAACAAATGCTAAAGGAACTTCTCTAGGCAAGAAACACAAGAGAAGGAAAAGACCTACAATAACAAACCCAAAACAATTAAGAAAATGGGAATAGGAACATACATATCGATAATTACCTTAAATGTAAATGGATTAAATGCTCCCACCAAAAGACACAGACTGGCTGAATGGATAAAAAAACAAGACCCATATATATGCTATATGCTGTCTACAAGAGACCCACTTCAGACCTAGGGACACATACAGACTGAAAGTGAGGGGATGGAAAAAGATATTCCATACAAATGGAAATCAAAAGAAAGCTGGAGTAGCAATTCTCATATCAGACAAAATAGACTTTAAAATAAAGACTATTAGAAGAGACAAAGAAGGACACTACATAATGATCAACGGATCGATCCAAGAAGAAGATATAACAATTGTAAATATTTATGCACCCAACATAGGAGCACCTCAATACATAAAGCAAATGCTAACAGCCATAAAAGGGGAAATCGACAGGAACACATTCATAGTAGGGGACTTTAACACACCACTTTCACCCATGGACAGATCATCCAAAGTGAAAATAAGTAAGGAAACCCAAGCTTTAAATGATACATTAAACAAGATGGACTTAATTGATATTTATAGGACACTCCATCCAAAGACAACAGAATACACGTTTTTCTCAAGTGCTCATGGAACATTCTCCAGGATAGATCATATCTTGGGTCACAAATCAAGCCTTGGTAAATTTAAGAAAATTGAAATTGTATCAAGTATCTTTTCCGACCACAACTCTATGAGACTAGATATCAATTACAGGAAAAGATCTGTAAAAAATACAAACACATGGAGGCTAAACAATACACTACTTAATAACGAAGTGATCACTGAAGAAATCAAAGAGGAAATCAAAAAATACCTAGAAAGAAATGACAATGGAGACACGATGACCCAAAACCTATGGGATGCAGCAAAAGCAGTTCTAAGAGGGAAGTTTATAGCAATACAATCCTACCTTAAGAAACAGGAAACATCTCAAATAAACAACCTAACCTTGCACATAAAGCAATTAGAGAAAGAAGAACAAAAATACCCCAAAGTTAGCAGAAGGAAAGAATTCATAAAGATCAGAGATAAATGAAAAAGAAATGAAGGAAACAATAGCAAAGATCAATAAAACTAAAATCTGGTTTTTTGAGAAGATAAACAAAATTGATAAACCATTAGCAAGATTCATCAATAAAAAAAGGGAGAAGACTCAAATCAATAGAATTAGAAATGAAAAAGGAGAAGTAACAACTGACACTGAAGAAATACAAAAGATCATGAGATATTACTACAAGCAACTCTATGCCAACAAAATGGACCACCTGGAAGAAATGGACAAATTCTTAGAAATGCACAACCTGCCAAGACTGAATCAGGAAGAAATAGAAAATATGAACAGACCAATCACAAGCAGTGAAATTGAAATTGTGATTAAAAATCTTCCAACAAACAAAAGCCCAGGACCAGATGGCTTCACAGGCGAATTCTATCAAACATTTAGAGAAGAGCTAACTCCTATCCTTCTCAAACTCTTCCAAAATATAGCAGAGGGAGGAACACTCCAAACTCATTCTACGAAGCCACCTTCACCCTGATACCAAAACCAGACAAAGATGTCACAAAGAAAGAAAACTACAGGCCAATATCACTGATGAACATAGATGCAAAAATCCTCAACAAAATACTAGCAAACAGAATCCAACAGCACATGAAAAGGATCATACACCATGATCAAGTGGGGTTTATTCCAGGAATGCAAGGATTCTTCAATATACACAAATCAATCAACGTGATACACCATATTAACAAATTGAAGGAGAAAAACCATATGATCATCTCAATAGAGGCAGAGAAAGCTTTCGACAAAATTCAACACCCATTTATGATAAAAACCCTGCAGAAAGTAGGCATAGAGGGAACTTTCCTCAACATAATAAAGGCCATATATGACAAGCCCACAGCCAACATCATCCTCAATGGTGAAAAACTGAAAGCATTTCCACTAAGATCAGGAACAAGACAAGGTTGCCCACTCTCACCACTCTTATTCAACATAGTTTTGGAAGTTTTAGCCACAGCAATCAGAGAAGAAAAGGAAATAAAAGGAATCCAAATAGGAAAAGAGGAAGTAAAGCTGTCACTGTTTGCACATGACATGATACTATACATAGAGAATCCTAAAGATGCTACCAGAAAACTACTAGACCTAATCAATGAATTTGGTAAAGTAGCAGGATACAAAATTAATGCTCAGAAATCTCTGGCATTCCTATACACTAATGATTAAAAATCTGAAAGTGAAATCAAGAAAACACTCCCATTTGCCATTGCAACAAAAAGAATAAAATATCTAGGAATAAATCTACGTAAGAAGACAAAAGACCTGTATGCAGAAAATTATAAGACACTGATGAAAGAAATTAAAGATGATACAAATAGATGGAGAGATATACCATGTTCTTGGATTGGAAGAATCAACATTGTGAAAATGACTCTACTACCCAAAGCAATCTACAGATTCAATGCAATCCCTATCAAACTACCACTGGCATTTTTCACAGAACTAGAACAAAAAATTTCACAATTTGTATGGAAACACAAAAGACCCTGAATAGCCAAAGCAATCTTGAGAACGAAAAATGGAGCTGGAGGAATCAGGCTCCCTGACTTCAGACTATATTACAAAGCTACAGTAATCAAGACAGTATGGTACTGGCACAAAAACAGAAATATAGATCAATGGAACAGGATAGAAAGCCCAGAGATGAACCCATGCACATATGGTCACGTTATCTTTGATAAAGGAGGCAGGAATGTACAGTGGAGAAAGGATAGCCTCTTTAATAAGTGGTGCTGGGAAAACTGGACAGGTACATGTAAAAGTATGAGATTAGAACACTCCCTAATACCATACACAAAAATAAGCTGAAAATGGATTAAAGACCTAAATGTAAGGCCAGAAACTATCAAACTCTTACAGGAAAAGATAGGCAGAACACTCTATGACATAAGTCACAGCAAGATCCTTTTTGACCCACCTCCTAGAGAAATGGAAATAAAAACAAAAACAAATGGGACCCAATGAAACTTAAAAGCTTTTGCACAGTAAAGGAAACCATAAACAAGACAAAAAGACAACCCTGAGAATGGGAGAAAATATTTGCAAATGAAGCAACTGACAAAGGATTAATCTCCAAAATTTATAAGCAGCTCATGCAGCTCAATAACAAAAAAACGAACACCCCAATCCAAAAATGGGCAGAAGACTTAAATAGACATTTCTCCAAAGAAGACATACAGACTGCCAACAAACACATGAAAGGATGCTGAACATCACTAATCATTAGAGAAATGCAAATCAAAACTACAATGAGATATCATCTCACTCTGGTCAGAATGGCCATCATCAAAATTCTAGAAAGAATAAATGCTGGAGAGGGTGTGGAGAAAAGGGAACCCTCTTGCACTGCTGGTGGGAATGTGAATTGGTACAGCCACTATGGAGAACAGTATGGAGATTCCTTAAAAAACTACAAATAGAACTACCATATGACCCCACAATCGCACTACTGGGCATATACCCTGAGAAAACCATAATTCAAAAAGAGTCATGTACCAAAATGTTCATTGCAGCTCTATTTACAATAGCCGGGAGATGGAAGCAACCTAAGTGTCCATCATTGGATGAATGGATAAAGAAGATGTAGCACATATATACAATGGAATATTACTCAGCCATAAAAAGAAACGAAATTGAGTTATTTGTAGTTAGGTGGAAGGACCTAGAGTCTGTCATACAGAGTGAAGTAAGTCAGAAAGAGGAAGACAAATACCATATGCTAACACATATATATGGAATTTAAGAAGAAAAAATGTCATGAAGAACCTAGGGGTAAGATGGGAATAAAGACATAGACCTACTAGAGAGTGGACTTGAGGATATGGAGAGGGGGAGGTGTAGGCTGTGACGAGGTGAGGGAGTGGCATGGACATATGTGCACTACCAAACGTGGAGTGGATAGCTACTGGGAAGCAGGCACATGGCACAGGGAGATAGGCTCAGTGCTTTGTGACCACCTAGTGGGGTGGGATAGGGAGGGTGGGAGGGAGGGAGACACAAGAGGGAGGAGATATGGGAACATATGTATATGTATGGCTGGTTCACTTTGTTATAAAGCAGAAGCTAATGCACCATTGTAAAGCAATTATACTCCAATAAAGATATTAAAAAAAGAAAGAAAGAAAGAAAGAAACAGAAGCCTGAGTAAAGACAGAGCCTTGTGAAACTGGAAGACCAGGCCAATTTCCAGGAAGCACTGTGGCAGGTGAATCAACGGGGAACAGTGCAATTTGGATCTAGGTTGTAAAGGATGAAGAATGAACTATGACCACAGTTTTAAAGTCTGGAAGACTGGGGAATAGTAGCAACTGAGAAATTGGGAAAAGGAAGAAGGGTGGGTTCCATTTTAGATATTTTAACATTCAAAAACCAACTATCTTCATGTAACTCTGGTGAGGGCTGGAGATGCTGATATGGGGCTCACTCACGCACAGGCACCAGCTTCAGAAGATGACACCTACTTGGGGGTCTAGGGATGAAAAAAACAGGTGGACAGGTCTGGACCTGTGCTGCCAAAGGAAACATGAAGAGATGGAATGTTAAGCAAAGAAGAGAAGGACAAACTCTAGACCAAAGGGGCCTCAGGAGGTACCTTCACCAAGGATGAGCATCTTCCTCTCTGGTGCCTTCAGGTGGCACCACAATGGCGCTGTGAGGCAGAGAGCAGGTTTGGCAAGATCTTCCTGCTGGCTGGAGCTGCAGGTTTCACTCACACTTCCCTACACACCTAGGAACTCAACACTTGCCTGCCAGAGAGAAGGAAAAGGGCTGGGTTGGCATAGGAGTTCCTGCTTTGAGACCAAGTTGTTATATTTAATTGCAAGGGCTTATGGGGGAATTTTTTAAAAAGGTATCTTTAGCAAAGCTGCAAAAGGTAACAAATGGCACCCCTCAAGACGAAGACTGTTCATCTAATATTGGGAAATAAGGTTTCCATCACCTTCCTCTTTTGATTTCAAATAAAGTTTAAGTCTTAAGACAGCAGGTAAATGAACTGCTTGACCATAAGTTTTAGTCTACTGCCTCATATCGTTACTCAGCCCCAATTCCACAGTGCTTTTTTTTTTTTTTTTTTGCGGTACGCGGGCCTCTCACTGTTGTGGCCTCTCCCGTTGCGGAGCACAGGCTCCAGACGCACAGGCTCAGCGGCCATGGCTCACAGGCCCAGCCGCTCTGCAGCATGTGGGATCTTCCCGGACCGGGGCACAAACCCGTGTCCCCTGCATCGGCAGGCGGACTCTCAACCACTGCGCCACCAGGGAAGCCTCCACAGTGCTTTTGAACACTGCATTAACTATTTCATATTATGCACCTGCCAAGTAAAGAACGTTGCTCACCATCTGGCTCTACAAGAATTAAGTCACTAGCCACTGCAGCCATGTTGCAGTATGACCTTCAACATTACCCTGAAAGGAGTTCAAGGCCGAGATCAGGAAGGAGGCACTCCGTGCTCTGGGAAACCTGGCAGAACAGGCCTTCAGATAGTTAGATATTTTCAGGAGAAAATTTTTATGAACCTGGATTCTTGCATCTTCCCATACTTAGAAAAGCACTAAAACCATTAACTAACATACCAGTTCCTTGTGACTAGTAGCAACCTTCTACCGAGATGTGTGCTCTGTTGCACGTTCCCCTTTTGCCAAAATCACATGTGTACTGACCTCCCCCTTAGCTCTCAGAACAGTTTCTCAGAGCTCTCTGCAAGGCTGTCTCCCAGGCTATAGTACTCAGTAAGACACCAAAAAACTTGACTCATAGTTTCTACACTGTGTGTGTGTGTGTGTTTTTTTTTCTTTTTAGTTGACACACCCTACTAATGCAATGTCCAAAAGTGATCAAATAAAAGGAAAAGTTACTAATTTGACTAGTGAAAAATTATTAATCATTATCTGGATTTTTTTTTTTTACATGTACAAATGAATTTCCATTCACTTCAGAAGCTCCTCTAATTAAGTCTCTCCATCACTTGCATCAGGACACCTGTTACTGGGCAGTCAGGTTCTCATTCCTGTTAGAATGGCCTCACCCTGACCACTCCCATCTAGAGCTTCACAGTCCAGCATGGGAGCATTTGACTATTGAGCACCCAAGATGTGGCCAGTCTGAACTGGGATGTGTTGTGAGTGTAAAATATACACTGGACTTTGAAGACTTCGTATAAAAAAATAATATAAAATAACTAATAATTTTTATGTTGACTATGTGTTGAAATGATATTTTGGATATAAAATGGCTTAAATATGTTCTTAAATTTTTTTTTTCTGCTTCCTTTTACTTTTCAAAACGTAGTTAGAAAATCTAATTGCATTTGTGGCTTGCATCTGTGATTCCCATTATACTTCTTTCGCACAGCAGTGGTCTAGACTCTCAGCTTCTGGGTCTTATTCATTTAATAAATTCACTTTAATCAACATTTATTATGTATATAATATGAACCAGGTACTCTAAAAAGGACTGGTGATAAAAAGATATAAATAATATGACTTCTGACTTTGATGAGCTTCCAGTTAGGGGGAAAGGCATTTTAAAAGTAATTAAAACAATATGACAGATACTATTAAAGACTAGAAATAAAGCACTATGGAATCTTGAAGAAGGAAATTCACTGTTTCTTAAAGGATGAGTAGAAAATTTTCTAGTCATTGGCATGGGGGACAATTTAAGAGCAGCCCGAACAGAGGGCACAGTGGGTCTGAAGACTCAGGGGAGAAAAAAGAACTTGTTTGGGGAACTGAACGCAGATTAGAAAAGCTAAAACAGGCTACCTGTGTGGGAGGGGACAGACAAGACCTCAGTGGATAGAGGTGGAAAAGAGAAACTCATATGCCAGGCTAAGACATGCAGAATGTATCTTGTGGATCAAAGAGTCAGATATGTATTTCAGAGATACCACTGCAGAAATATGGTGGAGGGTGGACAAGGTGGTCCAGGTGGCTGGAAGGGTTGAGGCTGGGGAGGAGAAGGACGAGATGAAGGTAAACAGGCCCACAGCATATCTACTGCAATAGTCAAGATGACAGTAATAGAGACTTGAACAGCGGAGATACACTGGAGAAATATTTAGGAGGTAGAATCCACAGGTCTTTGGGATTTATTGGATGTTAAAGGTGAAGAAAAAGGAACAGGGTTATTTACTTTGGTGACTAAGTGATGTGAGAGGGATACTAGATGCCCACTAAAACTGTTTGCTATCAGAAGGTATTCTTAAGGAACGAAACTAAGTTGAATGGCTGGACTGAAATGAAACTGTTTTCAAAATGGAGCAGTGGCTAAGCGCCCAGATCAATCAAGTACCCCCGTTAGAGGTCCCTGCCCCAATCAGGTCTACTCCTGCTCAGGGTACCTGTGGGGGCAGGGTGGGGCAGATTATAAGGGTTCAGGGAGTAGAGGGGGAATATTTGGGAATCAGAAAGCAAGAACTTCTTGCTTCTTAGAAAGCAAGAACTTGGGCTGGAGTTTGAAGGGTAGGCGGTAGAGGAGAAAGGGTATTTCTGATAAGAGGGGAGAAATACAATAGGTACAGTGAATGAGATTTTCAAGTCAAGAATGAGTGATCAGCAAGACATGCTCCAAGGATAGGCTGAGGATGGCCAAACTGGCATGGAGTGTTTATGTTGGGAAAAATGGCAGATGAAGTTGGGGAGACAGCTGGGATCGCATCAAAGAGGGACCCCATCGGCAGCAGGGAGCCATTATAAGGTTTTAAGCAAAGGAAATGACAACCTGACATTTAAGTAAGGTTACTCTGGTGATGTATAGAAGAACTCAAGTAGGATGATGGTGTAGGCAGCTCTGCTTGCTACTTTTACTAAACCCAGTAAATGTCAAGTACTCTTCCAGGCCCTGGAGACTTAAAAATAAGTGAGGAGGGGCTTCCCTGGTGGCACAGTGGCTAAGAATCCACCTGCCAATGCAGGGGACATGGGTTCGAGCCCTGGTCTGGGAGGATCCCACGTGCCGTGGAGCGACTGGGCCCGTGTGCCACAACTGCTGAGCCTGCACTCTAGAGCCCGTGCTCCACAACAAGGGAAGCCACCGTGATGAGAAGCCCACGCACCGCAACGAATAGTGGCCCCTGTTCGTCGCAACTAGAGAAAGCCCACGCGCAGCACCAAAGACCCAACGCAGCCAAAAATAAAATAAATTTAAAAAAAAATAAGTGAGGACTAGTCTCTTCCTCCAGGACTTGCAACCTACTGTGGGTAAGCACAGAACAAGATCAGTTAAGATCCTCTTTGTTCATCATTTTTTTTTTTAATAGCTTTAAAAAAATTTAGTTTTGGCTGCCTTGGGTTTTTGTTGCTCTGCATGGGCTTTCTCTAGTTGCGGTGAGTGGGGGCTACTCTTTGTTGCGGTGTGCAGGGTTCTCGTTGCAGTAGCTTCTCTTGCTGGGGAGCATGGGCTTTAGGTGTGCGGGCTTCAGTAGTTGTGGCACACGGGCTCAGTAGTTGTGGCACGCAGGCTCAGTAGTTGTGGCACGTGGGCTCTAGAGCTCAGGCTCAGTAGTTGTGGCACATGGGCTTAGTTGCTCTGTGGCATGTGGGATCTTCCCGGACCAGGGCTCGAACCTGTGTTCCCTGCATTCGCAGGTGGATTCTTAACTACTGCACCACCAGGGAAGTCTCTTCATCTAATTTTTTGAACCAATTAAGGTTAGATCCGGGTCTCAGCAATAAGAATGGAGAGGAAACATCTGAAAGCAGGGCTTGCAGATAATTACAAGCCCTTTATTTATTGGGTCCTGCACCACCTGCTTTTACCCCAATCTGTCTTTATTTTTCCCAATTTATTCCCCTGTTCTTCCTTTTGATCCTCTACTCCATAGTCAAGGGCACTCACTGAACACTGGCAAATCAAATAACATCTTATTTAAACCCCTTGTCTTTCTCTGAGCCATGTGTGTTTTCTGCTCTGAGTAGGCTTGACATTCTTTCCATTTAATGTCACCATCTCCAAGCAGTCAACTATGTATATTACACATGGAATTAGTTGAAGTTCACATAATCAGAGAGCCTGGTGCATTTTCGTTAAAACTCTTAGTTTAAATGAAAAAATAAAGGAAATACTAGAAAACAGTCTGCCAAACAGGCATAGAGAAAAAAGTACATGGCGTTGCTTGAAGTGTAACTCTGCAGTCTATCAACTTAGTTCAATAGAGATTTAACTCAATAGTCAAGTACCTGGCACATAGTAGGCCAATCACTGGGATAAGTTGAATAAGACAGTTCCAGTCCTGAGAATTTTTAGACGTTATAGACAGGTGATGAAAAACGTACCTAGTCAGATGTCTCCTTATCTTTGCCGCTCATTCTAGTCCGCACCACGATCATTTCTTACTTGCGCTGCCTTACTGTTTCTGCCATCTCTCCCCACCCCCACTCCAGTCCCCTCACAAAGCTTGCGCGAACCTCTTAAACATAAATCCCGTCACTCTTTCACTTCTTACTCAGGAACATTCTGAGTCCTTACTCTCAGTCCATAAGGTATGATCTTCTTTTGATGTCATCTCCTACCATCATTTATCTTACTCATTACTCCATTCTACTCCATTCCCACTTGGCTTCTTTACTGTGCCTAGAATATTCTAAACACTTTCCCACCCCAGACCCTTTTCCTGGCTGCCTCTGTCTGGAATTCTCCTCCCAAAACGTCTGCATGATTTGCTCCATTACCTCTGCAGATCTCTGCTCAAAGGCTGTCTTATTACTCAGTCCTTCTCTGACTACCTGGCATTCCCTACCTCCCTTTATCGTTTTTTACTTTTCTTAAAAGCATTTACTCAGTAAAATGTATCTATTACCACTGGAATTTACCGTTTATTGTCTGCCTCTCTCAACAATATTGGAAGCTCCACGAGAAGAGGGTGTGATGGGTTTTTTCCCTGTATTTCCAGCACGTGGAATGTCAACTGGCATGTTGTCAATGGTCAATAAACACTTCTTAAATGAGCTGGATCAATGACTGGGAGTTATGCACAGGACTTTAGGGGAGCAGGGTATGTGGTATAACCTGGGAGGAATGAGGGGAGCAGAGAACAATTCTTTAAGCAAGTAATGTTTGGGCTGAGACTTCATTCATTCAACATTCTTATGGAGTTTTACTACGTGCCAGGCGCTATTCTAGGATGTAGCTGTCATAAAGGCAGACAAGTCCCTGTTCCTGTGGAACTTACAATCTTGGAAGAAAGACAAGAAACAATCCAATGCATGAGTAAACAAGAAAAATATCCAACACTGACACATGCTATGCAAATAACTAAAATAGGATGATGTAAAATACAGCACACCTAGGGGGTTACTTTAGATTGGGTCATGAGGGAATCAACTCTAGGAAGTGACATTTCAGAGGAGACTTGAAGGACAGTGAGTAAGCACCCATGAAAAGATGAGGGGGTGAGCATTCCTATAGAGAGACAGCCAGGGAAAATTCCTGAAATGGAATGGGCTTGAAGTGTTCAAGGGACCAATTGGAGGACACACAGCTGCAGAGAAGTGGGCAAGGAGAAGAGGGGCATGACTTAAGATCAGACAGGAAGAGTCCTAGGAATGAGCAGGGCTTAGGAGGTGAAGCAGGGGAAGAAGCAGATGGAAAAGCATTGTAGGTGGTAAGAACAGCAAAGGCAAGAAAGCAGGAAATAGACTGGTATGTTTGAGTAACTCTAGGAAATGCGTTTCTCCTGAGTCCAATGCACAAAGATGGAATCCAGAACGCTGTACGGCTAAATTCGTTTTTTTGTGAAGCTTCTGGCACATTTTGCTGCAGCTGAGAAAAGAGGACCATCTCTCCAGTAAACACAGCCTCAGGGAGCTCTATAACCAACCTATTTTGGAAGGTGGGAAGCAAGTGCAACCTTGCATATTGTATTCTAAACACAACCTCAGATGTGTAAGCTGTCACCACCCCCATTTTAGACACTAAAGGACCAGCAGGTGGGTTAAGTCACTCACAGTCAAGAGCTGGGGCTCAATTCCATGTCATGCTTTACCCAGTGCTGTTAACTCTGCTGTCCAGTATCTCACTGACTGATTCAATACACCTGCCTGGAATGATCCTTGCCATCAATTTCTTCTATGGAGCTTGCCTTCTACCGTTTTCCTTTGGCTTGATCTGTTTTCTCCTGTACCTACTTAAAATTTAGAAAATATATTTTTCCTTTTTTCCCCTCAGCTAATCCTAATCAATTCCATGTTTTATGGAGGCTGTTCTGTAGCTCAACCTTCTTCTACTGACAAAAGTGATGCAAACCCAAATAAACTCAAAGATGGTATTAATAGGCTTGGATACATTTCTTTACAGTAACCGAGTCCCCAGGGAATGTCTAAGTCTTTGGGAATCTTGACATATCAGAATTTTTAACAGTTGAGACTCTGTTATCAGTAGAACGAGATTCCTCAGAGAAGGTGGTGCTGACTTCACAACAAGGAATTTAGGTTGATGATTTTTCAAGTAAACAGTGACTTAGGAGTAACTATTCAATATGTGTGTCACAATGGCTTGCTGCTAACAGACACTATGCATTGAGATCAAAGCCATTTTGAAACTCTTATTTTATACATCCTATTAGAAGGCACTAGGAAGTATACCAGGACAAAATATTTACAGTCAACCCTTGAATAACACAGGTTTGAACCGTGTGGATCCACTTGTGTGGATTTTTTCAGTAGTAAATACTACAGTATGAAATGATCCATGGTTGGCTGAATCCTCGGATATGGAGGGACCGTGGATACAGAGGGCTGACTGTAAAGTTATACGTGTATTTTCAACTACGCAGAGGGTCAGCACCCCTAACCCCTGCATTGTTTGAGGGTCAACTGTATTCAGAAGGAAACAAATGAGGGGTGAAATTTTCTTCCATTAACAATGTCACATTTTCGGCGGGGGCAGGGCGGGGTGGTGGTGTGATGAATTGGGAGATTGGGATTGACATATATACACTAATATGTATAAAATGGATAACTAATAAGAACCTGCTGTACAAAAAAATAAAATTCAAAAATTAAAAAAAAAACACCCCAAAACTCTCTCCCAACCCAAAGAGTAAAAAAAAAAAAAAGACACATTTTGCACTCTTACACCACAGACCTCTAGTCCACAGTCCTTACTTAACAATGTAGTTAGGATAGCACTGTTCAGTTAAGATGTCCATTGCAAATGAAGGTGATGAATTCTGACTAAATAACACTATCTATAGTTGCAGGAGCCATTCACTTAAAAACTTTTTTGGATGTCTAAGATATGCCCAATGTCTTCTAGTACTTTTCTGTTAGGTGGCTTCATCAACAGTGTCTACAAAAGCCAGGATGTTATGAATTTTAGCAATGACATGCACAGTTACTGTTTCTTGAAAGGCTGATGGTTTGTTTTTGTTTTGTTATTTTGGTAAATGGTAAATTCCCAAAATGCTTGGGGAAAAGGACATTCTTCAATGCAAATAAAAACTAAAAGGTAGGACAGAAGGCAAGGACTGACCAAGCTGCTAAAAAGAAATACTCGGGAGAGAGTTGGTCTCAATTTTTTGATGCAAAACATTTCTAGAGATGCCAGCTTAAAGGCAGGTGCTCAGCAACCTTGCCCTTTTTGACATTAGTGGAGGTTAGCAAAAAAGCAAATAAACATAATTCCAAGAGAAAGATGAGCCAATACCGGGTAGGGTCCAAGAAACAGAGCATAAAAGTGCAAAACATCAAAAATGACTAAATATTTTACTTCCATTTTCCAGTGTTTCTTTTCACCCGCGCTTAAAGAAATGAAATATTTCAGGGCTTAAAACATATTTTATAACACCGAAACTGTGACAAGAAACACACATTAGTTATTTAGCTGACATAATTAAAAATGAAATTAATATCAGCGTTACCTGAAATTCTAATCCATAGTTTTCTCTGCAGAATTCTCTTAATTTAGGATACACGTTTTCTCTTAGTGCCTGTCTTTCTGCTCCCGTGTCTGTGGTAGAAAAGCAAACACACAGAGAGTGAGTTATGTCCACATAGTACACATTTCTGGAAGAAAAGAAAGCTTACAAATAAACATTAACATTAATATAATCAAGCTGGGGTGTTGCATTGTGAAATGATGGGATATTAGCCTGCTGGAGAAGACTTGCTCTTAACAGAGCAGGGGAGCTGAGATGTGTACCATGCACACAGGGCGAATGGGAGCCCTGGGTAAGTTCTGTGGGTGCTGGCAGAGCTGGGAATTCACAGCTCATTCTTTATACCCACATAGACCCTCACATGGCGCTCTTAAATAGCTACAACCACATTGTCTTTCAAAGAGGCAGAAGGAAAAATTGTAAGGCTGTCAGGTGTAGCTCCATTGAGTGTAAATATTTCAAAACACACACACACACTGATTACTGATTTCCAAAAACATCCAGACTCTATCATTCCCTACAGTATTTAGAAACAATGCTACTTTTACAAGATTCAGTACAGCATCTGTGCAATCAGCACAACAGTCAGGAGTGACAAATTGTAGGAGTCATCGTCTAAAACTAGCGGATTCCACTGGCCAACGGTTCAACATTAGCGTCTCCCACCCTGGGCTTAGGGACCTGTTATGTCAGAGAGGGGATCGTTTTACATGTGCCACAGTGTGTAAAAGCTTCGAAATAAAATATTTAAAAATTATCCGTGTCATTAAAAAATACGAGAAGAAACAGAGAACCCGAAACCAGAAGAACCATAACATATGTATGTATTTAATGTTGAATGTTCTGCACAGAAAGGGATTCTACAGCCACTTGTGCTGGACGGTGCTCTACATCAGTGATGACGCTGTAAGATGCTTACAGCAAAGAGAATGGTCCTCGCCCAGCTAACTTCACAGAAAGATAAGAATCAGAGCTTAAAAAATTAGGTTAATGTGTTATCTCATGAAAAGGACCATTTGCTAAATGTACCTCAATCCCAGCCATAACCATGAAACATCTGCATACCACATTTGTAACTCAGGAACCAATTTAAAAGACTGTCCTTGTTATTCTCAAGCACATCTGTCCGTGCAAACTCAACCATATGCCGTGTTGACCTACTCTACTTTCCTACTGTTCTCAAGCCCGTTTTGAGAGGCAAACAACCAATCCCAAGAGTCTGAGATGCAGCGGCAGCTTGACAGAGTGACAGGAACCAGTGTTTACATGGGAACCAAAGACTCAATACAAGGTCTTCGAGATTACCCTGTGATCCAAACAAGTAGGGTCTTTTCCCCCCATAGACCCAACATGGACCTAAGTCCAAAGGGAAAGCAGGAGGACCGTGTTGAGGAGGGGACACCTGAGCAGTGCCATGTGCCCTTACGGCACTGGTGGAAGCAGATTAAGCTTCCACATGATTTGTATAATCTTGGGATCAGGTGCCCATCCTCCCTCACCCCACTGTAAGGGCTGAAAACACCACCTTCCAAGTAAAGCTGTTGATATTCAATCTCTCCAAAAGGCTACCGACTTTTAAGACCCAAATAACAAAAAGTCACTTCAAAAATGAAGAGATACTACCAGATGTGGAATTTGGGAATATATTAAACAACAATTATTGGTAAGATATTCTAAAAAAAATAGTATTCAAATAATACATGAAAAAAATTATGAAATGAGCAGAAATTTCCTTCTAAAAAATGTTATTATAACTCTTATTACTGGGTCCCAAGACCTGAATGTGTCGTAGTAAGGAGGCTAAGACAGAAATGCAGTATCTAATTACTAACGTTTACTGAGTGCTTACTGTAGACTAGTAGTGTGCTAAGTTTTTCTATGTGTATTTTCTTAGTCACTTCTGTCAAAAACCCTATGAAAATCATCAGTCCATTTTTAAAATAAGAGGAAACAAATATAAAGGGGTTAAGAGACATGCCTGAGGTCATGTGACCACTAAGTTGGAGAACCTGGATTTGAACTTAGAGAGCCGAATGCCATAGTCTGCTCTAACCATGGAAAATATGCAACTGCGCCAAGAATCAATTTTTGAAAATGACAAATGCAAGAGCTTCCCAGAATGGTTAAGGGATGCTGAAATCCTAATATTTATGAAACAAACAAAAATCTCAGTTACCCGTGACAAATTTTTCCCTTTCTATAATACACCCTTCAACAGCCAACCCATCAATAAGTTCTCTTGCTCCATCCATCTCTAAATAAATCCTGAATGAATCTACTTCTCTGCACCTCTGGTACAAGCCAAACTCATCTCTCACCTGGACCCTATCTCGCTGTTTCCATACTTGGCTCCGTCAATCCATTCTCCACAGAGCAGCCAGATTTATGTAAAAACATAAATCCGATCACATCACTCTCTTGTTTAAAATCCTCCAGCAGCTCTTCATGGAACTTGGAATGAAATCCCCACTCCTTACCTTGAATGTTCTCTCCTTCTCTAAGCTCATTTCTTACCACTTGCCCTGTTCATGTCACTCAAGCAGCGCTGGCGTTCATTTGGTTCCTGGGTTATATTCTCACTGGTGACCTCTGCTCTAGCCATGACTTCCTCCTGGAATGCTTAGTCCCATGATCATTTCATGTCATCTCCTGTCATTCAAGTGTCAGCTTTAATGCCACCTCCTCAGAGAGGCCTTCTCTGAGCCCTCCAGCTACAGACCCCTCTCTATCACACCATCTTCTTCAAATTCTTTGCACATTACTCATCACTATTGGTGATAATTTTCTGTTTACTATGTGTCTCCCCCACTGCCAGGTGAGCTCAGTGGGACTCAGGACCTTCTTCTGTCTCTTTCGCTGCTGCATCCCCAGTGACTAGAGTCATGCTCAATTAAGGAAGGAGTATATGAAAAAACCCACACAGGCACCAGGGATAAAAATGAGCTGACAGGCAATGCATCTCTGCAATTACCTCCAGAAACAGAAAGGCTTCCTACATTACAATATGCCATTGGTTGGACAGGGAATCAAGACTGTGAAATTCTGGGAAATACATGATTGGGTTTAGAAAGTGGACTTCATGAAGTAAGTGAATGAACTGAAATACTGATGTCTTTCATGGTTTCTGTGTTTCTGGCAAAATACTAATATTTTATCAAATTATGTTAAATGTTTCTAAAAATGTGAGGGAAGTGTATGACAGGCATTCTTTATTATTACTTATATTACAAAAGCGACTCAGATTTTCCTATATTTGTATTAATATAGGATGATTGGATCTGGAAATGGAAAAGTAATTAAAATAAAATGGATTAATTATGCTGGGTGACAGATAAGCTGGCTTAATTATACAAAAAACCTGATTCATACTGACAGCACATCCTGATGGTTGGCAATTAAAAAACACTAGAATGTCATGGATAGGAAAAATTAAGTCACAGAATGTCACACATAAAAAGGGACCTCTTACAAAAGTGTAGAAGACGAGGTATGTCATCATTTATTCTTCATAGTCACTGCATCCATTTGTATCTGTCCAGCTCCTGAATGCTTTGAAAAGATGCATTAACACTTCGGTAGCACTAAAGAGGTTTTTAAAGAGTTGCTTTCTAAATAATTCCTCTATGATTTCAGAATTAATGACGGTCTCTGTGTAGTATCTGAGTTACCTGCAGGAAGAACATTAGCTGGCACAGAATTATCAGTCAATATCTTTATCCTACTTCAAGCAGGATTTAGATTAATTCCAAGCTTTTATTAAAAATAAGAGTGCCAAAATGACCATGTGGGACTGGAACTTCTTACTGCCCCACCTCACCCAACCTTCAGAGCACGGATGTTAGATTAAGTCATTTCCCTCTTGGCAGCTCACAAAACTTATTTAGGATCCACCTACAGCTGTCATTCCAGCCTGGGTTCCCAAGTCTCTGTAGGTTTGCTCTTGCCTGGATTTTCCCTCTTTACCTGGCCCCTTAGCCAATGATTCATCTGGACATCTTATCTGGCTTTTGTTGTTGTTGGGGTTGATTTCCTGTCTGGCAGCTTCCCAGAGGCTACCTCCTCTCCATGCCCTCCAAGTCCTCTGTGCCCAACCATCATCCTCACCATTCATTATTTCCATATCACCACATCCTGTCAATTTTATCATAATCTTCTTTTGAATGTGGCTATGCTTTTCTGTCTACTCTCTATTTTTGTACTCACCATCTCTCAGCCCTTAGAGTCCTATTTGACTGACCTGTTACCTGTCCCTTCTCATTGCAGTCTTAAGCTCCACAGAGCTGCCGGAGATAAATTCTAAGACAAAACAAAAGTGAAAACTAATTTGATCATTAAAGACCTTGGCTGGCATCTGGTGGCCCAGAGGATGAAGGCCAGAATATTCAGCAGGTGTAAATGTATCTTCGACCTAAGTTCTATCTTCTACTGCTCTTTATCATGCACCCTCCAGGGTATTTTTCAGCTATTACTTGAACCCGAGCCTTGTCTTTACACATACTGCTTTCCACACCCAGAATCCCCTATCTACTGCATCCGCTTTGCTTGGCAGACTCAGACCCTCCTGAGTCCCAATCAAAGGCAGCACAGTTTGTGAATGCTTACGAGACAGAGACAGGCATGCCCTGGCCACCCCACAGCACTTTGTTCACCCCTATATAACATCATGTATTTTACTTTATTATAAATATAATATTTTTAATTTATTTATTTTTAGTCTGTCTCCCCCATTAGACTTGTGAATTCATGGGAGGCAAGGACTTCCTCATACATAATTATTATAATTAGGAATGAAATGCCAAGTAGCATACTGATGCTACAGAAGTTAAAATATATATAAGGATATACTGTGAACAATAACTTTATTTCTAATAAATTAGAAAATGTGGGTGAAATGAACAAATTCTAGAAACAGAAATTATTGAAAGTGACTCAAGGAAAAGAAAATCTGAAGAGATCTACAACAAGTTAAAAAATTTCAATTAGTTATTAAAAATCTTCCCAAAGAAAATCACCACCCAAGAGTATTTAACTGATATATCAATAGTTAAAGAAATAATCCCTTACACCTTCAGAAAAGAGTAGAAGGAACACTTCAACTCATTCTTTAAGTCTATATTATCCTAAACCCCAAATGAGACAATAACATCAAAAGAAAAAAACACAAAACAAAAACTGCAGACCAATATATATCCCTCATGAACACTGAGGCAAAAACTCTTAGCAAGATACTAGCAAGCTGCCCCCAGCAATATATACACTGTCACCTAAGGGGATATAGTACAAGAATGATAGGTTAGTTTAACGTGGAATATGCCACATTAATACAGGGCATGACCATATGATCACTCCACAGATGCAGAAAAACTTTTGCCAAAATCTAATACCCATTCAGCCACAGGGAACAGAAAGTAATTTCTTTGCCCTGATAAAGGGCACTTACACAAAACCCTACAATTAGCACCATGTTTCATGGCTTAAGACTGAATATTTTCCACCTATGATCAGGAACACATTATTACTTACAGTCAACATTTTATTGGAGGTTGTAGTCAGTGCAGTGAAGAAAAAATTAAAAATAAAGGCATCTAGACTGAAAAGGAAAAAAATATTCTCAGTTGACAAGGTCTTGTATGTAGGAAACCCTGAGGAATCCAGAGGAAAAATACAATGGCTATAAACGATTTCAACAAGGTGGCTGGATAGACTATACAAATCAACAGTATTTCTCTATACTCACAACAAACAATCCAAAAATGAAATAGAAAAACTGCAGATCCAACACAGTCCCTATCAAAACCCCAGCATATTTTGCAATTATTTTTTCCGTACCATTATTGAAATGAAGTTTTAAAGCACACTTTGGTCAATCTTGCTCATTATCTGATCTGTTAAGTACACCAACTGGTATCAAACAGAAAAGACAGTAGAGGGACTAACTGTGGTTCTAGAACCAAACTCCCCGTGTCTGAATCCCAGCTCTTCACCTGCTAGCTGTGTGATTTCAGGCAAATTAAAAGATGTCTTTTTTTTTTTCATTTGTCATGTGGAATCAAAATTACTAGTATCAAGCTTATGAGGTTGTTGTGAAGATTAGATGGAGTCTTTCAACACCACCTGGCATGTGGTAAATATTCAATAAATGTTGCAATTATTCTATCAAACAATTTGGGGAATCAAAGACTAAAGCATCTTTTATTATGAGAATTTTTAGCACTGAAAGATTTATAGTAAAGTAGCTACAACCATCATGATCATTGTAGTTCTTAAAATGATTAAATTTTCAAGATAGTTTTCAAAGGTTTAGGGAAAACCATAGTTAAAATGTAATATTAAAAATATCACCAGTTTAGGGTTTCCCTGGTGGTGAAGAGGTTAAGAATCCACCTGCCAATGTAGGGGACACGGGTTCGAGCCCTGGTCCGGGAAGATCCCACATGCCGCGGAGCAACTAAGCCTGTGTGCCACAACTACGGAGCCTACGCTCTAGAGTCTGCGTGCCACAACTACTGAGCCCGTGCACCTAGAGCCTGTGCTCTGCAACAAGAGAAGCCACTGCAATGAGAAGCCCGTGCATCGCAATGAAGAGGAGTCCCCGCTCACAGCAACCAGAGAAAGCCCGTGTGGAGCAATGAAGACCCAACTCAGCCAAAAATAAAGAAATAAAGGCTTAAGTTAAAAAAAATATATCGCCAGTTTATCCAAATACTCTTAAAAGTTCCCAGTAGGAATTCACTAACTGTATTATTGCTACACCTCAATACACTTTAGGAAAAAGGAGTAAACTATAAAAGATAGCAATGCTGGGCTTAGTTCTGGTAATATTGAGGAAAAGAACCCTCACAAATATGACACTAAAACAACCCAAATATGGCATAACAATATTTTAACATATATATTTAAAAATGTGTCATATAGTTTGAGTGAAACTAAGCAATGCACAGAGGCCCAAGGCACAGTGAAAGCAGTAATATCAGAAAATAAGGGATCTCTGAGGCCAGCTTTTGGTTATTTTCTACTAAGCCCTGGTGACCTCTAGTGTTGATTTTTGTCTTCTGTGGGTGCAGGGTAGATTGGACACAAAGCACAGGGCCCCAAAGTGATAAGTCTAACAGGAAATCCTTGCAAAAGGCCATGACCCCAAAGAGCTAAGACCTACAGTGTGAGGGTGAATCAGAAATCAATCTTCATCACCAAGAAAACCTGCTGTTATACCATTCGCACTAGGTGGAAAAAAAACAACCTCCTTGATATTCGTAATCACAAGCTTGGTTTCTTGTAGGTTAGCAGTGCAAATTCATTTTATTTAAAGTCTGACAAGGAATTCCCTGGTGGTCCAGGGGTTAGGACTCCATGCTTCCACTACAGGGAGCACGGGTTCGATCCCTGCTCGGGGAACTGTGAATAAGATACTGCATGCCATGCCGTGACCCCTAGTGCTTGAGAAGCATAATTTCTAACAAGGCCTAATGAATTTCAGCAAATTAAAAGTTTCAAAGACTATTAAGCCACATGCACTCACACACACGAATTCCTGGGGTTTATCCCAGGAATGCAAGGATTCTTCAATATACGCAAATCAATCAATGTGATAAACCATATTAACAAGCTGAAGAATAAAAACCATATGACCATCTCAATAGATGCAGAAAAAGCTTTTGACAAAATTCAACACCCATTTATGATAAAAACTCTCCAGAAAGTGGGCATAGAGAGAACCTACCGCAACACAATAAAGGCCATATATGACAAACCCACAGCAAACATCATATTCAATGGTGAAAAACTGAAAGCATTTCCTCTAAGATCAGGAACAAGAGAAGGATGTCTACTCTCGCCACTATTATTCAACATAGTTTTGGAAGTTCCAGCTATGGCAATCAAAGAAAAAGAAATAAAAGGAATACAAATTGGAAAAGAAGTAGTAAAACTGTCACTGTTTGCAGATGACATGATACTATACATAGAGAATCCTAAAGATGCCACCAGAAAACTACCAGAGCTAATCACTGAATTTGGTAAGGTTGCAGGATTCAAAATTAATACACAGAAATCTCTGGCATTCCTATATACCAGCAATGAAAAATCAGAAAGAGAAATTAAGGAAACAATCCCATTTACCATCACAACAAAAAGAATAAAATACCTAGGAATAAGCCTGCCCAAGGAGGCAAAAAACTTGTACTCAGAAAACTATAAAACACTGATGAAGAAATCAAAGACGACATAAACAGAGGGAGAAATATACCATATTCTTAGATTGGAAGAATCAATATTGTGAAAATGACTATACTACCCAAAGCAATCTACAGATTCAATGCAGTCCCTATCAAACTACCACTGGCATTCTTCACAGAATTAGAACAAAAAATTTTACAATTCGTATGGAAACACAAAAGACCCCAAATAGCCCAAGCAATCTTGAGAGAGAAAAACAGAGCTGGAGGAATCAGGCTCCCAGACTTCAGACTATACTACAAAGCTACAGTAATCAAGACAGTATGGTACTGGCACAGAAACAGGAATATAGATCAGTGGTACAGGATAGAATGCCCAGAGATAAACCCACGCACATATAGTCACCTAATTTACGACAAAGGAGGCAAGAACATACAATGGAGAAAAGACAGCCTCTTCAATAAGTGGTGCTGGGAAAACTGGACAGCTACTTGTAAAAGAGTGAAATCAGAACACTCCCTAACACCATACACAAAAATAAACTCCAAATGGATTAAAGACCAAAATGTAAGATCAGACACCATAAAACTCTTAGAGGAAAACATAGGAAAAACACTCTTTGACATAAACCACAGCAAGATCTTTTTTGACCCACCTCCTAGAGTAACGAAAATAAAAACAAACAAATGGGACTTAATTAAACTTAAAAGCTTTTGCACAGCAAAGGAGACCATAAATAAGACAAAAAGACAACCATCAGAATGGGAGAAAATATTTGCAAATGAAACAAGAGACAAAGGATTAATCTCCAAAATATATAAACAGCTCATGGAGCTCAGTATCAAAAAAACAATCCAATTAAAAAAATGGGCAGAAGACCTAAATAGACATTTTACCAAGGAAGACATACAGATGGCTAAGAGGTACATGAAAAGATGCTCAACATCACTAATTGTTAGAGAAATGCAAATCAAAACTACAATGAGGTATCACCTCATACCAGTCAGAATGGTCATTATCAAAAAATTTAGAAACAGATGCTGGAGAGGATGTGGAGAAAAGGGAACTCTCCTGTACTGTTGGTGGGAATGTAAATTGATACAACCACTATGGAAAACAGTATGGAGGTTCCTTAAAAAACTAAAAATAGAACTACCATATGACCCAGCAATCCCACTACTGGGCATATACCCTGAGAAAACCATAATTCAAACAGAGACATGTACCACATGTTCATTGCAGCACTATTTACAACAGGCAGGACATGGAAGCAACCTAAGTGTCCATCAACAGATGAATGGATAAAGAAGTTGTGGCACATAGATGTAATGGAATATTGCTCAGCCATACAAAGAAACAAAATTGAGTTATTTGTAGTGAGGTGGATGGACCTAGAGTCTGTCATACAGAGTGAAGTAAGTCAGAAAGAGAAAAACAAATACCGTATACTAACACACATATATGGAATCTAAAAAAAAAAAAAAAAATGGTACTGATGAACCTATTGGCAGGGCAGGAATAAAGATGTAGACATAGAGAATGGACTTGAGGACACAGGGTGGGAGGGGGAAGCTGGGGCGAGGTGAGAGTAGCATCGACATATATACACTACCAAATGTAAAATAGTTAGCTAGTGGGAAGCAGCAGCATAGCACAAGGAGATCAGCTCGGTGCTTTGCAATGACCTAAAGGGGTGGGACAGGGAGGATGAGAGGGAGGCTTAAGAGGGAGGGGATATGGGGACATATGTATACATATGGCTGATTCACTTCGGTGTACAACAGAAACTAACACAGTATTGTGAAGCAATTATACTCCAATAAAGATTAAAAAAAGTATCTAGACTGTCAGCCTAGAATTAAATAAGCAACAAAGTAATCTTTCGGCAAAAGAGGGTATTTTTAGAAAAACAAAAAGTGAGTTTCCTGCCTTCTTTGTTTCGTATCAATTATTTTATTTTTTCCAGTTTCACTGAGACATAATTGACATAGAGCAATATATAGGTTTAGGTGTACAGAATAATAATTTGACTTATATACATCATGCTTATCACAAGTTTAATGAACACCCATCATCTCATATAGATACAAAATTGAAGAAATAGAAAAAAATTTGTGTGTGATGAGAACTCTCTGGATTTACTCTTTCATATATAAAAGTGTTAATTATATTTACCATGTTGTACATTACATCCCTAGTACTTATTTATCCTAGAAGTTTGTACATTTTGACTGTCTTTATCCATTGCTTGCCCCTCCCTCTGGTCTCTTTTTCTATGAGTGAGCTTGTTTGTTTCTGGACCTACAACTAACCCATGTTAGTTCCTGTTACACAATATAGTAAATTTTTTCTATACGTTTCAGAATGATCACCACGATAAGTCTAGTTAAGATACATCACCATACAAAGATATTACATACTTTCTGACTATATTCCTCGCGCTGTACATTTCATACCTGTGACTCACTTATTTTGCAACTGGAAGTTAGAACCTCAATCTCCCTCACCTATTTCTTTCCTCTCCCTACACCCCTCCTCTCTAGCAAACACCTGTTTGGTCTCTGTATCTATACTCTGTTTTTTTATGTTTGTTCATTTGTTTTGTTTCCCAGATGCCACATTGTAAGTGAAATCACACAGTATTTGTCTTTCTCTATCTGACTTATTTTGATTAGTGTGTGTGTGTGTACACACACACACAGACACACACACACCATATCTTCTTTATCCATTCATCTACTGATGGGTGTTTGGGTTGCTTCCATATCTTGGTTATTGTAAATAATGCTGCAGTGGGCATAGGGGTGCATATATCTTTTCTAATTAGTGCTTTCATTTTCTTTGGATAAAATAGCCAGGAGTGAAATTGCTGGATAAGGTTGCTGTATTTTCAATTTTTTGTGGAACCTCCATACGTTTTCCATAGTGGCTGCACCAGTTTATACATTCCCACCAACACTGCACAAGGGTTCCCTTTTCTTCACATCCTCACCAACACTTGTTGTCTTTTTAATATAGCCATTCTGACAGGTGTGAGGTGATATCTCATTGTGGTTTTGATTTGCATTTTCCTGATGATTAGCGATGGTGAACATCTTTTCATGTGCCTGCTGCCATCTGTATTTCTTCTTTGGAAAAATGTCTATTCAGATCCTCTTCCCATTTTTAATCAGGTTTGTTTTTTGATGTTGAGTTGTACAAGTTCTTTATATAGTTTGGATATTAACCCCCTATTGGATATATTGTCAGTAAATATCTTCTCCCATTCAGTAAGTGGCCTTTTTATTTTGTTGATAGTTCCCTTCACTGTGCAAAAGATTTTTAGTTTGATGTAGTCTCATTTGCTTATTTTGGCTTTTGTTTCACTTGCCCAAGGCAACATATTCAAAAAAATATTACTAAGACTGATGTCAAAGAGTTATTGCCTATGTTTTCTTCTATATGCTTTATGGTTTCAGGTTTTACATTTAAGTCTTTAATCCATTTTGAATTTATTTTTGTGCATGGTGTGAGACAGTAGTCCAGTTTGATTCTTTTGCATGTAGCTGTCCAGTTTTCCCAACACCATTTACTGAAAAGGATGTCTTTTCCCCCACTGTATATTCTTCCCTCCTTTGTTGTAGACTAATTGCCCATATAAATGTTGGTTCATTTCTGAGCTCTCTATTCTGTGGCTTATTTCTTTAGAAGTAAATTCTAAAGGATTTATTTCAGGTAGAAGAAAATTTGAGATGCAAGAAGTATTGGTGTGCAAATAAACTGGTAGATATACAGCTAAGCCTAAAAATGAATTAGTTGCTACGTCAAACTAAAAGGCTTCTGTACACCAATGAAACCAACAAGAAAGCAAAAAGAGAGAGGATATTTGCAAATCATATATCGAATAAGGGGTTAATATCCAAACTATACAAAGAACTCATATAGCTCAACAACAAAAGAACAAACAATCCAATTAAAAAATGGGCAGAGAATCTGAATAGACATTTTTCCAAAGAAGACATACAGATGGCCAATAGGTAGATGAAAAGATGCTTAGCATCACTAATCATCAGGGAAATGCAAACCGAAACCATAGTGAGTTATCATCTCACACCTGTCAGAATGGCTTTTGTCAAAATGACAAGAAATTACAAGTGTTGGTGAGGATCTGTAGAAAAAAAGAACCCTCATGCACTGCCGGTGGGAATGTAAATTGGTGCAGTTGTGGAAAATAATATGAAGGTTCCTCAAAAAATTAAAAATAGAAATACCATATGACCCAGCAATTCCACTCCTGGGTATGTAAACAAAGAAAATAATAGAATGTTGTATCTATGAAACTAATAATGTTGTATGTCAATTATACTTTAAAAACTAGTAACATAAAATAATAACATTTAATATTGGGGCTTAAAAAGATAGAAATAAAAAGTCTTAGATAGGGACTTCCCTGGTGATGCAGTGGTTAAGACTCAGTGCTCCCAATGCAGGGGGCCCGGGTTTGATCCCTGGTCAGGGAACTAGATCCCACAGGCATGCCGCAACTAAGAGTTCACATGCCACATCAAAGGAGCTGGTGAGCCTCAACTAAGGAGCCCACGTGCTGCAACTAAGACCCAGGGCAACCAAATAAATAAATATAAAAAAAATCTTAGATAAAAATAGCATGATGAGAATAAAACCCTAGATCCTGGGCTTCCCTGGTGGCGCAGTGGTTAAGAATCCGCTTGCCAATGCAGGGGACATGGGTTCGAGCCCGGGTTCGGGAAGATCCCACATGCCGCAGAGCAACTAAGCCCGTGTGCCACAACTACTGAGCCTGTGCTCTAGAGCCCGTGAGCCACAACTACTGAGCCCATGTGCCACAACTGCTGCCCTCAGCATTCACAATATATTAGGGCCAGACAGCAGTCAGCTAAGAATGGGGTTCCCAGTAATGCATAGCAAGTTCTAGAACAGGGGGATAAGCAAAACGCTACTAAAGCAGGAAGAGAGGAATGATTAATTTTGTCTAATGATCAGGGAGAGTTTATCAGAGAAGATGACAATTAAGTTAGGACTTGAAATATAGACAAGATTTTCTCAGGTAGGAAGGAAGAAATATCTTCTAGAAGAGTAGCAGCATGAGGAAAATGAGGAGGGCTTAAGAAGTTCAGGATGTGTTAGAGGAACACCAAGTAGTGTAGTTTGTTGTACGATGTACGGGGTTATATTTTAATTAGTCTATAAATTATCAGTCTTTTGCTGTTCCTCTGTGTTCTGGGAATTTGGGGGTCAACAGCATTTACTTCTCATAATCAAATGGGAGAGGAAAGAATACATACAGAGAATACATACAGAGAAAGAATACATACAGAGAATACATACAGAGAAAGAATACATACAGAGAATACATACAGAGAAAGAATACATACAGAACAAAAGCAACTCATCATCCACTTCAGTCAACTCCAAGAAAAACATTTTCATTCCATGTCCAAAATGCAGCTGTCGCTTACTTACAGGGGTCTCCCTGCACTTGGCTGACCTGTCTGTTTAGAGTAATTCATCAGTCAGCCAGTTCTCCGTTTGTTCAGACTCTACCATGTACCCAACACTCAGCTGGGTGTTGGGGAAACAAAACACTGCATGGTCCCCAACGCAAACGAACTTGCTTTAGACAGAGTCAAAACTAAGGCACCTGTAGAAAACAGAAAACGATTCCATATTAAACTGAATGGAACACGTTCTGGACACCAGACTGATTTTGAGGCCCTAGCTGGGGAAAGATTTTGGAGAAGCTATGACTTGAAAATGAGTAGAATTCAGAAAAAGAATAGGGTAGAAAAGAGAGCTTTCCTGATGGACAAGAAGACCTGGAGCTTAGGGGTTAGGGGTCTGTGAACAAAACTTCCTAACGGGATAGGGAATCAAATTATGGTATTGGGACCAAATTACTGAAGGTCTTGAAAACGAGGGATGTGGATTTGATGAAGTAGGCATGGTGATGACATGATAAATGTGATCTTACGGAAAGATACAAAGGGAAACACTCCATATGGCAGATTTGACAAAGAAGAAACAGAAACAGGGAGGATCACTTGGAAACTGCGGCAGTAATCCATACACGAGGTAAAGAGTGCTTATACCCTGATTACAGAGGGAAAAGAAGGGGCGCAAAGGAGAGACTTTTAACGGGAAATTGAGTGACAGATTTTATATATACGAGAAAGAGCTGGCATAGTACGGCTGTTAAGAGGAATCCTGGGTTTGAATACTGGCTTGGTTAAACATCAAGGGCACATCCAGGGCTAGATCATAAGCCTTTAAAAACCTCAGAATGTCCATACTATCTACCTCATTGGGATTAAATCAATATAAAGTACTTCTCACACAGTAACTTTTCAGTAAAAGTTGGCTTGTACCACCACCACCATCACACCAGAGTGATTACAATTTTTCTGCTTTATAAAATAGCTATTTTTCTTTTGTAATTGATAGGTATCTTGTATGGAAATACTTTGAGACTATAAAGTGTCCTGTTGTTCTTCAACCTTTCATCCACTAGTTAGAGCATCTATTGAAGATCCTTGCCTCAAATTATTATGGTTGGCAAATAATGATTTTCTACTTCTATCATTTTTTACATTTATCAATTAACTTTCTATTGTGAGGAAGTGCTCTCTCCCTTCCCATCCATCTGTACTTTCATCCACCCAGCCACCCACCCATCTGTCTACCCACCTACCTACTTCAGTAGGGATGTTTACATTAATTAACAAAGGGTGAAAATAGTAATAAACAAGAAAAACAATCAGTCCCTGACTATTATCAAACAGGAGCAGATCTGGCTCTCACACCTAGGTGATGGTGTTCCCTTGGTGAATGTAAATAATTTCATAGAACGCCAATATTAGATGCTCTATGACCATGCTGGAATGAAACAAAAACAGAACCACTCCATAATCACATGTGGATACAGAAAAAAAAAAAAATGAATACTGTCCAAACCACAAAAAATGACCAACATCCTCCTCTCCCCACCGACGTGAGTGTTGCTTCTTTCAAACACAGGTTTAGCTTTGCTCCATTCCTCTTGCCTCCGATATACAAATTATTAATATAACCAACAGTGAAACCGCCCATTTTGATAGCACCCACTCTAGAGTAAAACCACATTTCCTTGAAACCTCCCCCCAATAATTGATCGTATAAGTCCAAATCTGATAATAAGCACCTTTTAATACATTCTTACTGAGATGCCCCACGGTTCCTCATGGTGTGCACTCTCCCTTGTTGTCCTGAGCCAACAAACCCAACTTTGTTTAACCAGAGGTATATTCCCAGGGGGTCTCTGGCTGGAGGACATCAACAATAATTTTGCAATAGAGAAACCTGGCAGACACCACCTTAAATAAGTGATCAACAAACATTAACGAGAAATGGAACAAATAAATAACCTATTCCTCCTGATACCATGTCCTGAGGAGGACACATCATTTCTGTAATATTCCTGCCAAAAAGAGCATAATATAAATTTAACCATGAAGAGGGGTTCTCTGGTGGCGCAGTGGTTAAGAATCCACCTGCCAATGCAGGGGACACGAGTTCAAGCCCTGGTCTGGGAAGATCCCACATGCCGCAGAGCAACTAAGCCTGTACGCCACAACTACTGAGCCTGCGCTCTAGAGCCTGTGAGCCACAACTACTGAGCCCACGTGCCCTAGAACCCGTGCTCCACTACAAGACAAGCCATCAAACTGAGAAGCCCGCGCACTACAACAAAGAGTAGCTCCCTGTTACAGTGGAGGATTCCTGGACTGAATGTCAATATTATGACATAGTGTGAGTGTGTTTCATGTTTGGTAATTGCAATCATTGTTGCTTTTGTTGTGGTTATCCATTTACAATGCTTGGTGTCACTTTATTTATCTCTTGTAAAAATAAAATACAGTGTGTGAAAAAAAAAATAAAAAGAGTAGCTCCCGCTCACCGCAGCTAAAGAAAGCCCGTGCACAGCAACAAAGACATAACACAGCCAAAAATAAATAATAATAAAATAAATATTTTAAAAAATCTTTAAAAAAATTTAATCATGAAGAAACAGTATTCTACAAAATAACTGATGTATGCTCCTCAAGAATATTAATGTCAAGGACTAAGGAACTGTACTAAATTACAGATGGCTATAGAGACATGACATCTGAATGCAACCCATGATCCAGTATTATTGCGGCAAGGGGTAAATTAGGATCTACAGGTTAGGGAATACTGAATTCATGTTAGTTTCCTAATTGATAACTGTATTGTTATATAAGGAAATGTCCTTAGTTTTAGGAAATACACATTGAAGAATTTAAGTGCAAATGATACAGATATATGTTAGAATTATAGGTGTATGTATACACACATACACACACATAGACATAGAGAGGGTGGGAGGGGGGATAAAGCAAATGTGGTAAAATACTAACATTTGGGGACTCCTGATGAAGGGCATACGTAAATTCACTTTACTCTTCTTGCAACTTTTCTGTAAGTTTGAAATGACAGTCCTTTCTCATTATCTGCAGTAATGTTCTATGAAGTTTCTGTCAACACAGAATTAGGGAACACTGAAGCCTTGCTCCTAAGAGAGATAAAAGGTTAGGTTCCTGCGAGCCTCTGGTCACAGTATTTATTTTTTTCAACCGATCAATACAAAACCTGTTTTATGTGTGTTCTGTTTAAAGACCTTATTTTATATTGCTGATTCACTCACATTGGCCCACAGCACTACGACTCATGACTCATGCCTGAGTGGAGCTCGTTAGTGCATAGGTTTTCTCCCTAACGCACTTTGCAGCTCTCTTACACTCAGGAACACTATGCTCATGTGCTTTGGCACTGTACTTTGGAGCCATTTTGCATAGCAAAATTCCCAAGAAAAAACCCACAAAAATGTGGAAAATGTGGCACTGAACAGACCATGAAAAGAGCACTTGTTTGCAGTATTAAGCTGAGACAAGAAGGCACAGTGTTCCCCTGTTGGACCTCAGCAGGGAACTGGGCACACTGGGCGACTCAAATGTCTCACCCATCTGCACGTGTCCGTGATGACTGCAAAAGCACCGTGAGTATCGATTTGGGAGGGGGGGTTAAAAATTTTATCCAGTGGATGAATTCACTAACATGCAATCTGTCAATAATGAGGATTGACTGTATGTCAAAATAAAAAGTTAACGAAATATACTTTCAACCTGGAAGACTAGAAAATTTAGTAGTGCAGTAAAATAAGTTAGTCTTTGGGCAGGAGAGTTGTTCTGGAAGGGAAGATACTGTTTGGAAGGTTGTCCCAGAAATGTATCAGATGCATTTGGAAATCCAGGAGCTGATGAAAGCCAAATTACAGTAGCAGATGAAGTTTATGGGAATTATTGGTTACACAGTAGAGATAATTGAAGCCAAAATCAGAGCAAAGGAAGACTCAGATTTTGTGCCTAACCCGTAAGACAAGTGAGGATTAAATAATTACAGTGAAGAAATGCAGAATCAAGGCTATTGAATCAGGAAAGGGGCACACAGTGAAACCTGTGTTTGCTTTGGCAAATCTATTAAAATACATGCACTGAGTAAGGAGCAGCAGACAGTTTCAGTGAGACAGATTATACATATATATATATGAGATTTGACTAGATAAAGCTTTCCAGATGCAATGGGCTGCTTAAAGAGACAGATTTGCTGCTATTCAAACACAGGGTGTAGGTCATTTACCGGGATGGGAGCATTATGGAATACTCTGGATGATCTTTTAAGACCTGTATGATTCTAATATTCTAATTTTTTGCTAACTCGTTTCTTTGGAGTCTTAAATGATTACCATATATTTCATCAATCATGAAGCAGGTCTCAGATCCTTAAAAATAATCAAACCTATCAAAGCAAAATTTTTCTGTCATAGGCAAAAAATTGGTGTCATGGACAAAACCATAGTCCATTTCATTGGAATATCTAGAACATGGAGATAAAGGCAGAAGCCACGTCTTCACCAGCGTTGTCCACACTCTCCCTTAGTTTGCTGCTGTCTTACAAATAAGCAACAGGTGAGATGGACATTTGGGGCCTGGGACACATCCTTCTTGGCTGCTCCTTATGGAAAGTCAGCACGAGATAAGTTCTACAGCGCAGGAAATGGGTACTTGGGGCTTGAGGGAAGCTTATTTAAAAAAAAAAAAAAAAGCAGACAGTCCTGGGAATTCCGTACTAGGTTGTGGTCTTCAGTACCAAGGATTTCTCTGAAATAGCATGGCATCAACTACTAGCTAGTAGTATACTGAAGTTAAAACTGTCAAGAGCATTAATACTCATTCCCAAACTGCTGTATACCTACCCTTTCACTGGTGTGTGGGAGCCCTGGGGACATTAGCGATTGTTACAGCCACAAAATTGGAAGCTCTCACACCTGTCTTACTGCGTCAGCTCTGTGGTTCCCCTCTCATTACTTTCTCACCTGACAACACAGAAAACCTCCCCTCCATGAGGACGCTGGCGGTGGGGGTGGGGGGAGACTTCCTGTGACTTGTGGAACACTCTTGACTCGACTCGTCTTCTGACGTTTACCTATAAACTTTTTACTGCGCTTTTGTTTAGTTCAGAATGTTTACTGACAGGACTCCTTTGGTTTTCTGAAGTCCGAATATATATATATATATTTTTTTTTAAATGCACAGTGTCCCAGGCTTAACATTCGTTAAGTACTAATCAATAATACATGGTTTGCAAAAACTAGTAGGAATAACAATAGATGAAGGTTCCTTCCACATTAATTAGAAAGCACGTTAAACTCTTACTGTCATTAGTAAAAGCAAATATTCATTCTTCATATAAATTGCTCTTGTTACACACTATCAACACCATCCTTCACCATCTGGTTACAAAATAAACTAAATGTACAAACGTATAAGAGAAATAATACTTTAAAGGGAGTTAATATAATGTACTATACACAGCTATTAGAAAAGGAAGGTAATTAGTCCATTTTGGCAACATATGAAATGCATTCACGTCACAGTTGATGTTCATCAAAAATTGGCAAATTGGAAGATCATATTTAAATTGACATTTTTGTTCTAAAAAAAACCTTCCTCCTGAAGACATCAAATAGGGATCAAAAGAGCTCCCATAATGACTGCTTTTAGGGACAAACGTGGATTCGTTAGATACTGCTAATGAATTACTAGCAAATATGTATTGCTCCCTTGCCATGAGCACATATACATATATTTAAAATCTAATGCTATGTGATCCTGTTAATATAATTAACCCAAAATGATCTTCAGTTAGAGGGCATAAGGAGTCAGCACACATTCAGACAATTTTTCCATTTTTTCAAGAATTGAGAATTCCAGCAAAGTTTTTAACGTGCTACCTATACCAAAGGTATAGGTAAGATGGTGCCTTAATTTTGTTTTGAAATACGTTTAAATATCTTGATCCTTATAAATTTATGGATGTGTTCATCTGGTCTTGTCATTAAACGGGTGAGCTGTCTTAGTCATGTCACACCATATGAAGAACATTAATATAATTTCACACAGAAAAAAAAATCAGCCAAAGTGTTAGCAGAGTTATCCCTCACTCTAATGCATTTATCAATAATATATTATTATTAGTGTGAAATTCTAAATACTCCTCATAGATGAAGGCTGTAAAAGTTTACTTTCATTCCTTTAAAGGATATTTTTACTTTACTTTTTCCCAAAGTCTCAATATTGAATGTTATAAAAATATTTTTAGGGCTTCCCTGGTGGCACAGTGGCTGGGAATCTGCCTGCCAATGCAGGGGACACATTATGAGCCCTGGTCCAGGAAGATCCCACATGCTGCGGAACAACTAAGCCTGTGCGCCACAACTACTGAGCCTGTTCTCTACAGCCTGCGAGCCACAACTACTGAGCCCACGTGCTGCAACTACCAAAGCCCGTGCACCTAGAGCCCGTGCTCTGCAACAAGAGAAGCCACCGCAATGAGAAGCCAGAGTTCTGCAACGAAGAGTAGCCCCTGCTTGCTGCAACTAGAGAAAGTCCGTGCGCAGCAACAAGGACCCAATGCAGCCAAAAATAAATAAAAATTAAAAAAAAAAAACTTTTAGCATTTGCTTTCAAATGAAATATCCAATGCTCAATGCTTTCATGGAACATTTTCCCTTAAAAATCCATGATACTAAAAGTAACTATCTGCATGGAGCCCACTAGACTGACGTAATTAAATTTACAAAAAGGTAATGGAGATTTTATCAGCAACAGCACGCAGTTCAACGCAACAGCTGAGTCATTGCGGTTTTCTCCCTATATAATCTGAGATGAACAAAATGTTGCATTTAAGGGTGTTTTTTTTTTTTTTAATATCTCACAGCAGTCTTTAGATTGGATTATTATTATTATTTTTTTTGCGGTATGCGGGCCTCTCACTGCTGTGGCCTCTCCCGTTGTGGAGCACAGGCTCCGGACGCGCAGGCTCAGTGGCCATGGCTCACGGGCCCAGCCGCTCCGCGGCATGTGGGATCCTCCCAGACCGGTGCACGAACCCATGTCCCCTGCATCGGCAGGCGGACTCTCAACCACTGAGCCACCAGGGAAGCCCTTGGACTCTCATTTTTGTTATGGCATCTCAATTTTATTGCAAGGTATTAAAAAATGCAAGAAAATCAAAGTGATATGAAAGTGAGAACTTGGCCACATTTAGTTATTTTTAAATTGCTGAACTAACTACTCAGGGAAGGCCTGCTTGTGAGAATGGTTACCCCTGCAGCACGTCCTGGGCTGATCTCGGGCCTCTGAAGTAGACAGCTAAATTCAGACCTTTGGTCAAAGAACCCCTGTGATCCCTTTCAGGTTTGGTCTCAGGGTTCCAGACTAGACAGAGCTGCCTATTTTAAGAAGTCGATTAAACCAAAACTTTGTCATATCATTTTTTTTCTTCACCTCCTTAGTGAAATACATTCCCAAGTATTTAATTCCTTGAGTCATATCATTTCTTAACTCTAGGACTCTTTAACTCGTCCTCTTAGAATTGCTTCTTTCTGAAATAACAATGAAGCCAATTCTAGATGACGCAAAAGCTAATCCAATAAACCAATAATTTTATCTAGGGAGTGAAGATGATGATGACTCAGAATGTCAAAAACCTTCACCTTCTCCTGATAAATGTTGCAAGAATCCAAGATGGATTTACTCCATCTCCTTTTCCAGCTTTCACTTCCTGCACCTTCCTCCTTGCTCTCTATCCCTTATTTCCATTTTCCAACCTGCCATTTGTCTTCTCTCGCTGTTTCCACATGCCTGTAATCTAACTCCTGTGGGTAATCCGCTTTACCTAGTTTATTCCTGCTTGTCCTCTAGATTATCAGCTTAAGGCAATTTCTTCCAGGAAGCCTTTTCTGACTACCTACAACCTCCCAGAAGGCCTAAGTTCCTTCTGCCTGCTATACACTCCTGTAACACACTGTACTTCTGATTTGGGATACTCGGCACACTTAATATCAATAAGGATTGCCTTCAACTCTAGGTTGGAGCTCTTGAGGGCAGGAACCATGTTTGTCTTGTTCAGGGCTATATCCCCACTTCCTGGCACACAGGAGAGGCTCAATACCTATTTTTTGAACATAGTAAACAAATGGCTAATAGTTACTGGCTTTTGTGTCAATCTCCTGTGCTGTTACATCTACATGTTTTATTCATCTTGGCATCCTCAATGTCTAGCCCAGTACCTGCTACAAAGTATGCTGTTAATAAATGCTGGCTGATATTATTTCTGAAATGGTATGCTTATCTAACTTTCTAAGGACAGCTTCTTCTTCCCTTAGCTTACCTGTAACTGTGAGAAAGGAATTAGAAGATGGTTAAATTATTATAGCCTCAGAAAATTGCATGGATGTGAAAATGGAAAATGGATTGCTCATTCAACCTTCACGCAGGGCACCTATGCATGTGACCAAATCCAACCAATTTTTTTTTTTAATGAAAAAATCGTTTGCCAATAATCCGTTGCTTGAAACTAACCTGTGGTAGAAAAAATCAGAACAGTGATTGCCTCTGGGGGTGGGGACGGGCGAATGATTGGGAAGAGACAAAAGGGAAATTTCAGGGGATAAAAACATTCTATATTTAGTTTAAGGTTTATTCAAAACATATCAAATGGTGCACTTGGGACTTACACATTTCACTGCATGTAAATTTTACCTCAAAAAGCAAATGAAAGATCTGTCAAGTACTGAACACTATTTAATGATACTATTTAATAAACACTATTTAATGATGTGATATGTTAAGGGTGAAGTGTACTGATGATTGCAATTTACTTTGAAATGCATATAATAAAAAAGGGGTGGAGAAACATGATAAATATGTAAAATATTAATTGTAGAATCTAGGTGGTAGGTATATGATCATTTACTATACAATTCTCTCAACATGCCTGTATGTTCGAAAATTTTCACTAAAAAATGTTGGAGAAAATGGTTGCTTGGCCCCTATTTAAATGCAGGTACATTAGCACCGAAAACTTAAGTACGGAGCTGCCTCCAAGGAGTCCTTTGGTTATGCAAAGTCAGAAATTAAGGTCGTGGATGAAAGGTTAGGATGGAGTAATGATGAAATTCTAAAAATCTCAGGAAAATGGGAAAAGTTCTCATTATCTGTGACTCATTCATTTAATCAATAAATATTTATGGAATTCCTAGTACATACCAGAAACTGTTTTAGACACAGTAAAGAAAAATAGATAAAAGCCTAGGTCTTCTTGGAATTTCAGATTTTCATCATGATTTCAAGGGGAATCCTCCAAAGATGGGAAGAAAGGTGGGGGAAGGGGAGTTAGCAGTAGACCAAGTGGCAGTTCTGTTCCTGTTTCAGGCCTAAGACCATCCTTTGACGGGAATAACACATGTGGACACACAATGGATCAAGGCATTGAGAACTGGAATGGAACGGTAATCCATTTAGGACAAGAGCATCTTCAGCTGAGACCACTTTTAGTTCCTGTTGGAGCATCGGCCTGCCTTCCAAAGTAGAAAAAAAAAAAAAAATCAGTGCCTTTGATTTTCTTAACTCATGTTACAATCTGCTCTGGCAGAATGTATCATGTACGGTATATAGAACACCTATATCTTGCAACCTTTTAAGACATACTACACCATATACACACTCATGCTCTGCTCCTTCTAGGGAAGGGGGCAGAGAGCAGTGGTCAGGATTTTCACTCCATGAATAAAATTTCTTTTAAAAAGTATCTGAAGCCTCTATGGCAAAACATCAGTTAAACCTCGATGGTGCATTTTCGGCATGTCTAAAATTCTTCAGAATTAAAAATTTTATAATTAAAGGAAAAAAAGTTGACACAGCATAATGTAAGTACCAATGACATCAATCACAGACTATATGGTGTTTTCTGGAATGCACTCAAGGAGGGGAGAGAGGAAACAAATGAAAAAAAAATGCAACTATCAAAATAATAACCTCTCTCCTGAGTAAAACTGTTTATCTTAGTAGATTCATTTACAGAAGTACCCTTTCATACAAAACAATGTACTGGACAAAAATGGATGAAATGACCCTATTTATTCAGGAAACAATACTCAGTAGTATTGGAATTTCTGACATAAATGAATTAAATCAAAGCATTAATTTCTTAGTAAATTGCTTATTTTTGAAAAATGGTGCTTCTGTGCCAATATGTGGTATAAGCATATTTCAAATGAGAGCTGCTAATGATGACTCATAAAAAAATATAAAAGTTATGTGGAAATTTCCGATTTACAGCATCCAAAGCTAGATTATATTAGTTGAGGTATTAAAATGAATAATGAAACCATGTTGGAGGTGTCTATCCAAATAACCATCAATATTTAGGCACCAGCCTGAATTCTAGGTTAAGAGATTCATCATGAAAAGTCATTGGAAACCTCAGGGATTAAAAAGAAAATAAGCCAAAGCTACAACACTGATGTAAACCATATGTGGAATTCACATAAAATATAAAAACCAACTACTAATAATTCATCACAAATTTATAAACATGTTTTTTTTAGAGCTCAGTTTTATTTAAATAGCTAACAAGTGATTCATCTAATATAATCATGCCCATTCTTTTATGCTCCTACAATAACTGGGCTCAGTTAATCCCATGAAAACCAACCACAAATTTAGTTCTATTGCTTAGCACTGCGTAACAAATGCAAATGGGCAGCTTAGAGCAGTTTCTACAAACCCTCCTGCTGTGCACATGGATCCCCAGAGGAGGCAGAAGAGACTGATGCTTGAATTCTTGTCCAGGATACAACCTTAAACCTCTGTGGAAAGAATGGGCTGCCGATTAAATTCTTCACATGCTAGCCTGAAAAATATGCCAGTTAGGCTGACAATTAGGAACACTATAAATAACATGTTTAATTTGATGGCTTGGCTATTGTAATAAATTGAACAACTGTTTCTCCCTCTTGCTATATTCATTTTCACCTCAGGGTTAAGTGATACTGGCCAAAGAAATCCTGGAACAGGAGGCATTTGCAGAAGGCTAATGTGTGAAATTAATTTTCCTTGCACTGGCTTTATTCCTGTTGACATAAAGGATCCACATAAAACACTGCACACTAGAAAATCTCCTATCTTCTTTACACCGATTTTCTTTTTCTTTTAGTGTCATTAAACCAAGTTAAGCTTTGTGAGAATACAAGGAGTAAAGATTCATACTCACCTAACAATTAAGACCTTCTCAGTAACTGCTCAGCTACCGTGACATACATTGTTTCACTAAACCTCACAATAATCACCTGACGTTGGTATCATGATCTCTATTTCACACACAAGGAAACTCAAAGTTGCTAAGGAACTTGCCCAAGTGCACAGAAGTCGTACTGGCCAATGCATAGTTTAATCCGGGCTACACACTCCAGAGTCCACATTCTTTCTATTGCCACACAACGCTGATTCTAATTCTTACCCTTTCTACCCCATGTAATTACCCCCCATTAATCCTTACCCTTTCTACCCCTTTCTTTGCACATGCACAGCTCAATGCCAACTGGAATTCACTAATATCTAAGTAAGCATCTTACGAAGCTACTTTCATGTTCCAGAATGCAAGGGCCTCTTCACAGTAAGGTAACAAGACAGGAAAAAGTTAATGTACTTCTCCAACCCTGACAGTGGGGGAAATCTGACCCAATAAGCACATGCGTGATTTGGATGATATTTCAACACTAGGGTATCTTGGGGATTTCATCATCACTGCTGTTCTCATTAACAAAAGTGCTAAGTAAAGGAGTCTCTAAAGCTGATGCTAGAGAAAACACACTACATAAAAATGATGAACTTACCAAGCACACTTGAAAGTTAAGAATTTTTCTTATAGATGGCAATAAAAGTTTTATTTGAAAGTAACCTTTATGTGTTAAATAATACTCTGATGCTATTTCCTATTGTTCAGTCAACTAAAACAGAAAATTTTTCTCTGCAGATTTCTATGGGCAATACCTTTAATTGACTCTCCTCCACACATATGGCCTAAGGCCAATTGATGTCATGATTCTAAGAGGCTGCTTCAAAATCCTTATGTATACCTGATGAGTCTTCAAAAAATTGGAGTGAAATTCTGTTTGGTATAGGTTTGATAAAGTAATTTTTAAATTGCTATCACTTGATTGGTATAAGCAGTAACACTACTAAACAGAATGCCCTATATTCTGAGTATTAAAGAGAATTTTCTGCATATAAAATTTTTGATGGAAAAAAATCAGCTTACTATAAACTTCTGCATAAAACTTTCAACAGAATAATATGATGATAAAATACATAGATGTATATTAGAATCCCAAATAAAGTAAAAATATGGTTAACTAAAGATAATTTAGAAAATATTATCCAGTCCAAATGAAACCAAAACATACATGCTTTCTCACAAAAATAAACAAATGGGACCTAATCAAACTTACAAGCTTTTGCACAGCAAAGGAAACCATAAAATGAAAAGACAACCTACAGAATGGGAGAAAATATTTGCAAATGTTGTGACCGACAAGGGCTTAATTTCCAAAATATACAAACAGCTCATACAACTCAACAACAAAAAAACAAACAACTTGGTTAACAAATGGGCAGAGGATTTGAATAGACATTTCTCCGAAGAAGACACACAGATGGCCCACAGGCACATGAAAAGATGCTCAACATCACTAATTATTAGAGAAATGCAAATCAAAACCATAATGAGATACCAGTCACACCTCACACCAGTCAGAATGGCCATCATTAAAAAGTCTACAAATAACAAATGCTGGAGAGGGTGTTGGAGAAAAGGAAACCCCGCTACACTGTTGGCGGGAATATAAGTTGGTGTAGCCACTATGGAAAACAGTATGGAGGTTCCACAAAAATACTAAAACTAGAGCTGTTATATGATCCAGCAATCCCAGTCCCAGGCATATATCCTGACAAAACTATAATTCAAAAAGATACATGCACCCCTATGTTCAAAGCAGCAATATTTACAATAGCCAAGACATGTAAATAACCTAAATGTCCATCAACAGATGAATGGATAAAGAAGATGTGGTAAATATATACAATGGAATATTACTCAGCCATAAAAAGAAATGAAATAATGCCATTTGCAGCAACATATATGGACCTAGAGATTATCATACTAAGTGAAGTAAGTCAGAAAGAGAAAGACAAATACCATATGATATCACTTACATGTGGAATCTAAAATATGACACAAATGAACTTATCTACAAAACAGAAACAGACTCACAGACATAGAGAACAGACTTGTGGTTGCCAAGGGGGAGGGGAGATAGGGGAGGAATGGAGTTGGAGTTGGGGATTAGCAGATGGAAACTATTATATATAGAATGGATAAACAACAAGGTCCTATGCTTTAGCACAGGGAACTATACTTAATATCCTGTGATAAACCATAATAGAAAAGAACATAAAAAAGAATGTGTGTGTGTGTGTGTATATATATATATATGTATATGTATAACTGAATCGCTTTGCTGTACAGCAGAAATTAACAACAGCGTTGCAAATCAACTATACTTCAATTTAAAAAGAAGTTAATAAGTGAACAAAAATAAAAGGTGAAAATTGGGGGAAAAACCCTAAATGTTCATCAATACAGTATTGATCCATACTACTGGAATACTCCACAGTCATTAAAAAATATATATATAACTTTGATAAAAGTACCATGACATATTGTTGGTTGAAAAAAGTTTCAGAATCATGTTACACTGTACTATGACCTCATTTTTGTAAAAAAGTTAAAAACTATATATTACTTACTTTTGTTTGTATGAAAAGTAAGAAAGTCTAGAAGAATACATACCTAACTATTAACAGTAGATATTCCTTGAAGGGAGTGGTGAAGATGGAGAGAAGAAACTTACATTTTACTTTGTGTATTTCTGTAGTGTCTTAAAATGTTTTAAGCAAGCATGTATTACTTTTGTAATCAAATAAAACAAATTTGAGGGTTAAAAAATTTTAAAAACCGTATGTTTTCTCAAAGAAAATTAAATGTTAGGAAATAGCATCCATCATGAGGATAGCAAATCAGTTAATATAATAAAAATGAATTGTGAAAATGCCAAAGTATCTTCTTGATTTGATTCTTGGGTACTTATAAAAATTACAAATCAGGATGCCGTTATTAATCTCTTCTATAATACTACAAATACATCATTATATTGTACATTAAGAAGGTCTTAGAGATTAGCCAATTAAATCATATTTGAAATAAAGGAGAAACTTTTAGGATAATTATTTATAAATTTGTTTTAGCACCCCTTTTTTTCCCCCAGTGATTTCAGAGCTTTGGAAGAATAACCAAATGTTACTGAATTACAGGGAACACATATCAGAGATCACCAAAAGAAACCCCACAAAATAAAATGTCTACTTCCTTAAAAGTTACATAGTGTGCTGTAAAGTTGGCTAGAAAGGGAGACCCATGAACTAAATTCAAGTTTTGCCAATAATGACTAGTTTAAATAGGCTTCTGTTCCTTACTTATAACATGAGTGTATTGTGGGGTGGGGGGTGGTATGGGAAGGAGTATTAAATTAATGGGGTATCCAAGATGGTACCCAAGGTCATATACAGTTCCAAGATTTTTTTTTTTTTTTTAAATCAGTCCTGCCCATCATTAGACATGGAAGAATATCTCTAACAGTGGAGTTGACAGAGAGAGGCACCTCACAAGTCAAACAACTACTAAGAGTGTCATCCCTGAAGGCAAACAAGCTCCCAGGATTTCTGTCTACAACCCTCTCTGATACCCCCAACCACAGGTCTCTAGTCGTTGAAGGGACACAAAGAGAGTGCATGGCTGCAAAGACAAATGTACAAGCTTGGTTCTGAGCGACAAACAACCACAAGGGCTATCACAGCATCCTGAGCACCAGGTACTCACTGGTGTTGGGTAGAGAGGTATGTGCACCTCATCTGCATTCTACCCTTCCAACGGAACTGTCTTCCTTCACTCCCTACTTTTATATGATTCATCACAAGAGGAAGTTTCCTGTAAATGAGCTGTAGCGATAGGGCCATCAGATGCATGGGGTCACTCTGGCTAAAGGAGACCTTGGAGGTCTGGGGCCCTAGAAAGAAGTCCAACAGGCACTGGTAGAGCCAAGGAATTGAGGGAAGTCCCCCAAGATGGACTGTGAGGTCCTGAGGCTGGTGGAACATTCTGGGCTATGGATTAGAGGGGCTATATTAATTTAGAATAACTCAATGCTAATGACCTCCCAGAGGATGTGGCCAAAATATTTTAAAGGAACTTAAATAAAACATTTGCAGTATCCTTCAATCTCACAGAATGTGTATAGTAAACTGATTAAGAGCCAACCTCTTAATGAGAAAACTTAAGCCCCAAGAGCTCTGAGGACATTCCCCAGAATCTTCATCTCCTAACCCCATTCAAGAGCACATAGAAGTTTTGATTTGCATTTCTCTAATGATTAATGATGTTGCGCATTCTTTCATGTGTTTGTTGGCAATCTGTATATCGTTTTTGGAGAAATGTCTATTTAGGTCTTCTGCCCATTTTTGGATTGGGTTGCTTGTTTTTTCGATATTGAGCTGCATGAGCTGCTTGTAAATTTTGGAGATTAATCCTTTGTCAGTTGCTTCATTTGCAAATATTTTCTCCCATTCTGAGGGTTGTCTTTTCATCTTGTTTATGGTTTCCTTTATCATCTCACACCGGTCAGAATGGCCATCATCAAAAAGTCTACAAACAATAAATGCTGGGGAGGGTGTGGAGAAAAGGGAACCCTCTTGCACGGTTGGTGGGAATGTAAATTGATACAGCCACTATGCAGAACAGTATGGAGGTTCCTTAAAAAACTAAAAATAGAACGACCATATGACCCAGCAATCCCACTACTGGGCATATACCCTGAGAAAACCATAATTCAAAAAGAGTCATGTACCACAATGTTCATTACAGCACTGTTTACAATAGCCAGGACATGGAAGCAACCTAAGTGTCCATTGACAGATGAATGGATAAAGAAGATGTGGCATATATATACAATGGAATATTACTCAGCCATAGAAAGAAACGAAACTGAGTTATTTGTAGTGAGGTGGATGGACCTAGAGGCTGTCCTACAGAGTGAAGTAAGTCAGAAAGAGAAAAACAAATACCGTATGCTAACACATATATATGGAATCTAAAAAAAAAAATGGTCATGAAGAACCTAGGGGCAAGACGGGAATAAAGACACAGACCTACTAGAGAATGGACTTGAGGACATGGGGAGGGGGAAGGGTAAGCTGGGACAAAGTGAGAGTGGCATGGACATATATACACTACCAAATGTAAAACAGATAGCTAGTGGGAAGCAGCCGCATAGCACAGGGAGGTCAGCTCGGTGCTTTGTGACCACCTAGAGGGGTGGGATAGGGAGGGAGGGAGACGCAAGAGAGAAGAGATATGGGGGTATATGTATACGTATAACTGATTCACTTTGTTATAAAGCAGAAACTAACACACCATTGTAAAGCAATTATACTCCAATAAAGATGTTAAAAAAAAAAAGAGCACATAGAAGGATCCTAAATACCCTTCCCAGAGATGACAGTTTTCTCGATCATTTTATACTACTCAGATACTATCGAGGTATTAATAAAACTCTTTGTCAAATTATCTGATTCCCCCACTACATGTAAATTTCCACATGATACCCACTAATAAAATTTAAGTTCCAATTCTTTAGGAATACTGCAAAAATCTTAAGACTTATACACTGTTGAGTCTTATCCTGTTGAGTGTCAAATCACTCGAATACACCAGGCTTCTGAAAAGATGTAATGCCCCTAAACAGGAAGATTAGGATTTCAATAAACTGTGGCAACAATACAGTCCTACATTTGTAATTGATTATAACATTGGCCACTATGATTATCATAATATAGAACTAAAATCTTCCAGTGTCATTAAGAACTCTTAGGTGACATATACAAGCATATAGAATTAAAAAATTAAACACACACATTAAAGAGAACATAAGTGCTATCTTTTAGAAATTATTTCGTCTGTCAAAAAAGCTGGTTGGGGCTTCCCTGGTGGCGCAGTGGTTGAGAGTCCACCTGCCGATGCAGGGGACACAGGTTCGTGCCCCGGTCCGGGAAGATCCCACATGCCGCGGAGCGGCTGGGCCCGTGAGCCACGGCTGCTGAGCCTGCGCATCCGGAGCCTGTGCTCCACAGCGGGAGAGGCCACAACAGTGAGAGGCCCGCGAACCGAAAAAGAAAAGCTGATTGGTCCTCATAGAGAATTTTCCGTAAAGCCACGTGTATCGAGCCTAATATTCTTCCATAGTTGGATAAAACAGATTTTTCTACATTAAAATATTACCAGTATAAATTCTGATCGTTTATACATTTTGGGTGGGAGAAGGCTTTTCACTGATCGCAGAAGGCTGGATTTGAGGCAGTTAGGTGAGTCTATAATGACTGCAGTGCAGCAAAGCAGTGGCTTGGAGCTTCGGAATCAGGCAGATGTGGATGTGAGTTCTGCCTCCAGTACATGCCAGCTGTGTGACGCTGGGCAAGTTACTAACCCTCTCTGAGCTTAGGCTTCCTTATCAGTAAAAGGGAAGTAATAGTAATGCCTTCCTAATAATCTGAAAACAACTTAATAATCACGCAAGGTCCTGTGTAAGTGTTAATTAGAGGGTACCTATTATCATTACATTATTGACATTTGTCAATTTCTCACAATTCTAACAGAAGGAACTCTGAAACAACTTTTACAGTTATGGAAATGGGAGTCTTGAGAGGGAAAGTAATTTTCCAAGGATACTCATGGTGCAACTTTACCTACAATATCAGTAAGTGCCATACAAGCAGAACCCAGGAAAGGAGAAACCAGTGCCTCAAAACCTAAAACAGAGAGATATTTTGTGAACGTGCCTAGTATAATAGCTGGATCCAAATACAAATCCAATAAATGTTGAGTATCAATGATGGTACTGCACCCGCATACTTCCACAATTCAAATTGTGCAAGGAATCAGACTGACTGGAAAGGTCAATGGGTCTGAGTTAAAGAATTACTGATGCTTCAGGGAAATCAGCTCAGTGCTTTGTGACCACCTAGAGGGGTGAGATAGGGAGGGTGGGAGGGAGATGCAAGAGGGAGGGGATATGGGGATATACGTATGCATATAGCTGATTCACTTTGTTAAACAGCAGAAACTAATATACCATTGTAAAGCAATTATACTCCAATAAGGATGTTAAAAAAAAAAAAAGAATTACTGATGCTTAAGAGAGAGAGGCTTCACTATTTTTACAGCCCAAACTGCATTCAGTGTGCAAGAAATACTATCCGAGTAGAATAAAATTCTCAACAGGCTTTCCTAAGCACCTAAATTACTTCGAAGTCAGGAAATAAAGCAAGGCTCGGGGGCGGGGGGGAAACCACTGTTATTCTGCAATTTTTTCCTACCACAGAAATGAAATATGGCTATAATGTAATCATTTTATAAGTAGTCTATTTTTTTTCCAGTCTGAGCAATAGATTACATATCCTATGCTTAAGGTCATGGGATGCCTTTTTTGTTTTTCATTTTTAACAGCCTTCCATTAAAAGAACTGTGGCTTCTGCAAGAAATAGGCTGGCGATTTTAAATCGAGAGACTATTAAGTTATTGAACACTAAAAGGCTATGCATAACTGCTCTAAAATATTGCCTGAGATAAGCAACGTTATACTCACTGTACTGAAGAGAAATTGTATGGAAAAGACAGACCTTTCTATTTCTCCCTAGGGAATTAACAACGTTGCAGGCACTTCAGAAAGCTATGTTTAGTCAGACCACTTTGAGTTAGCTAAAAGAATGTTACTGTCTTTGTGTAAAGGAGAGAGTTTTAGTTAGGATTCTTATACCTGTTAAGTTAGCTTAAAAGAAAAGTATTTTATATCATGATGATTAAAATGTAAGATAACAGGATAGAGTAAAAACACAGTATAATGAAAGTTTTTATATTGATCTTAATATTCTAATACTATAATTTCTTCTATTTTTAGACAGCAATGAATCTCATTGTATCATCATGTATGATGGACAGAAGGTACCTAGTGCAAAGATGGGAGACTTCAGAGAATCATTACTCCATGCTTTTAACCTGCTTATAGTACAGGTGTGGTTTGAGAAGATTAAATAAACATTAACTAATTATTTAGTACTGGTTAAAAAAACAAAGTGGTTAACAATGCTGGGACACAGTACTGGCAGACCTCGTTTTATTGTGCTTCACAGATACTGCACGCTTTTATAAATTGAAGGTTTGTGGCAACCCTACATTGATCAAATCTGTCCGTACCATTCTTCCAACAGCATTTGCAAACTTCATGTCTCTCTGTCACATTTTGGCAATTCTCACAATATTTCAAACGTTTTCATTATTATTATACTTGAGATCTGTGATCTCTGACGTTAACTATTGTCATTGTTTTGGGGGAGCCACGAATCCCACCCATACGACAATGAACTTATTAATAAACGTGTGTGTTCTGACTGCTCCGTCAGCCAGCCACTCCCCTCTCTCCCTCTTCTTGGGCCTCCTTATTCCCTGAGACACAAAAATATTGAAGTCAGGCCAATTAATAACCCTAAAATGGCCTCTAAGCGTTCAAGTGAAGGGAAGAGTCACACTTTGAATCAAAAACCAGAAACGATTAAGCTTAGTGAAGAAGGCATGTTAAAATCTAGGCCTCTTGTGCCAAACAGTTAGCTAAGTTGTGGATGCAAAGGAAACGTTCTTGAAGGAAATTAAAAGTGCTACTGCAGTGAACACACAAATGATAAGAAAGAGAAACAGCTTTATTGCTGATACGGAGAAAGCTTTAGTGGTCTGGGTAGAAGATCAAATCAGACACAAAATTCTCTTAAGCCAAAGCCAAAACCAGAGCAAGGCCCTAACTCTTCAATTCTATGAAGGCTGAGAGAGGTGAGGAAGCTGCAGAAGAAAAGTTTGAAGCTGGCAGAGGCTGGTTCGTGAGGTTTAGGAAAGAAGCCATCTCCATAACATAAAAGTGCAAGGAGAAGCAGCAAGTGCTGATGTAGGAGCTGCAGCAAGTTATCCAGAAGATCTAGCTAAGATAATTAATGAAAGTGGCTATCCTAAACATCAGATTTTCAACGTAGATGAAAAAGCCTTACATTGGAAGAAGCTGCCATCTAGGACTTTCATAGCTAGAGAGCAGAAGTCAATGCCTGGCTCTAAAGCTTCAAAGGACAAGCTGACTGTCTCACTAGGGGTTAATGCAGCTCATGACTTTAAGCTGAAGCCAATGCTCATTTACCATTGTCAGAAACCTAGCATCCTTAAGAATTAGGCTCAGTCTACTCTGTGTGTGCTCTATAAATGGACCAAACCCTGGATGAGAGCATATCTGTTTATAACATGGTTTACTGAATATTTTAAGCCCACTATTGAAACTTACTCACCAGAAAAAAAGATTCCTTTCAAAATATTCCTGCTCATTGATAAGGTACTTGGTCACCCAAGAGCTATGATGGAGATATACAATGAGATTAATGACGTTTTCATACCTGCTAATACACATCTATTCTGCAGCCCATTGATCAAGGAGTAATTTTGATTTTCAAGTCTTATTACTTAAGAAATACATCTTGTAAGGCTATAGCTGCCATAGATAGTGATTCCTCTAATGGAGAAGGCTTGGTAAGAGAAAAATAATCCCCAAATTTGTATGGAAACACAAAAGACCCCAAATAGCCAAAACAATCTAAAGAGAGAACAAAACTGGAGGTATCATGCTCCCTGATTTCCAATTATACTACAAAGCTACAGTAATCAAAACAGTAGGTACTGGCACAAAAACAGACACACAGATCAATGGAACAGAAGAGACAGCCCAGAAATGAACCCACACTTATATGGGCAATTAATCTATGACAACAGAGGGAAGGCTACACAATGGGGAAAAGAAAACCTTTTCAATAAATGGTGTTGGGAAAACTGGACAGCTATATGCAAAAGAATCAAACTGGACTACTCTCTCACACCATGCACAAAAATAAATTCAAAATGGATTAAAAACTTGAATAAGAGCTAAAACCATAAAACTTCTAAAAGAAAACAGAGGCAGTAAGCTCTTTGACATCAGTCTTAGTAATACTTTTGGGGGATATGTCTCCTCAGGCCAGGGAAGCAAAAGCAAAAATAAACAAATTGGACCTAATAAAACTAAAAAGGTTTTTCACAGCAAAGGAAACTATTAACAAAATGAAAAGGCCACCTATTGAATGGGAGAAGAAACCTGCAAACAATATATCTGATAAAGGGTTAATATCCAAAAATATACACAAAATACACATATAACTCATACAACTCAACATCAAAAAATACAAACCACCTGATTAAAAAATGGGCAGAGGATCTGAATAGACATCTTTCCAAAGAAGACATACAAAAGGCCAACAAGCATATGAAAATATGCTCAACATCACTCATTATCAGGGAAACGCAAATCAAAACCACAATGAGATACCAATTCACACCTGTTAGAATGGCTATTACCAAAAAGACAAAAAAATAACAAGTATTGGCAAGGATGTGGCAAAAAGGGAACACTTGAGCACTGCTGGTGGGAATATAAATTGAAGGAGCCACTATGGAGAGTCCTCAGAAAAACGAAAAACAGAACTACCATATGACCCAGCAATTCCACTTTTGGGTTTATATCCAAAGAAAATGAAAATGCTAGTTAGAAAAGATATATGCACCCTTATGTTCACTGCAGCATTATTTACAATAGGCAAGACATGGGAGCAACCCAAGCATCCATCAACAGATGAATGGATAAAGAAGATGTGGTACACGTATATACAAGAGGATATTACTCAGCCATAAAAAAGAATGAAATAATGCCATTTCAACAACATGGATGGACCTAGAGGGTATTGTGCTAATTGAAATAAGTCAAACAGAGAAAGATAAATACTGTATGATTCCACTTATACGTGACATCTAAAAAACAAAAGAACATAAGAAAACAAAAACAGTCATAGATACAGAGAACAAACAGGTGTTTGCCAGAATGGAGGGGGTTAGGGGAAGGAAAGAAATAGGTGAGGGAGATTAAGAAGTACAAACTTCCAGTTACAGAATAAATGAGTCAAGGATATGAATTGTACAGTGTGAGGAATACAGTTAGTCAATACCTACGTAATATCTTTGTATGGTGACACATTGTCACTAGACTTGTCATGGTGATCAGTTTGAAATGTACAGAAGAAGTGAATCACTATGTTGTGTAACAGAAACTAACATAGTGTGGTAGGTCAATTACACTTCAAAAACAAACAAACTTAGAAAGAGAGAAGAGATTTTTGGTTACCAGAGGCGGGGCTTGCGGGGGGTTGGGGGGGGAGAATTGGATGAAGGCGGTCAAAGGGTAGAAACTTCAAGTTATAAGATAAATAAGAACTAGGGATGTACCGCACAACATAACTATAATTAACACTGCTGTATTTATATATGAAAGTTTTGCTGAAAGTAAATCCTAAGCATTCTCATCACAAGAAAACATTTTTTCTATTTCTTTACTTTTTTATGTATCTGAGATAATGGATGTTCAGTAAACTTATTGTGATAATCATTTCATGATGTATGTAAGTCAAATCATTATGCTGTACACCTTAAACTTACAGTGTTGTTTGTCAATTATATCTCAATAAAAATGGAAGGAAAAAAAGAACAAATACTCATCACCCCCCCCCCCCAAGAAAAAAAAAGAAATACATTTTGTGAGGCTACAGATGCCATAGATAGTGATTCATCTGTGGTGATGGATCCATCCAGTGATGGATCTGGGCAAAGTCAATTGAAAATATTTATCATTCTAGATGCCATGAAGAACATTCGAGATTCATGGGAAGAGGTCAAAATAGCAACATTAACAGGAGTTTAGAAGAACTTGATTCCAATCCTCATGGATGACTTTGAGGGGTCCAAGACTTCAGCAGAGGAAGGAACTGCAGATATGGTGGAAATAATAAGAGAAGTAGAATTAGATGTGGAGCCCGAAGATGTGACTGAATTGCTGCAATGTCATGATAAAACTTTAACGGATGAGGAATTGCTTTTACAGATGAGCCAAGAAAGTGGTTTCTTGAGATGGAATCTACTCCTGGTGAAGATGCTGTGAAGACTGTTGAAATGACAAGAAATGATTTAGAATATTACAGAAACTTAGTTCATAAAGCAGTGGCAGGGTTTGAGAGGACTCAAAATTTGGAAATAAGTTCTACTACGGATAAAATGCTATCAAACAGCAATGCATGCTATAGAGAAATCATTCGTGAAAGGAACAGTCAATGGAGGCAGCAAACTTCACTGTTGTTTTACGTGAAGAAATTGCCACAGCTACCTCCGCCTTCAGCAAACACCACCCTAATCAGTCAGCAGCCATCAACATGGAGGCAAGACCCTCCACCAGCAAAAACATTATGACTCGCTGAAGGCGCAGATGACAGCATTTTTCAGCCATAAAGTATTTTTAAATTAACGTATGTACATTGTTTTAGACATAATGCTACTGCAGATTTAACAGAATACAGTATAGTGTAAACATAACATTTCTACACACCGGGAAACCAAAAAATTCATATTGACTTTATTGCAATATTTCTGTTATTATGGAGGTCTGCAACCAAACCCACAGGATCTCCAAGGTATGCCTGTAGTTCCTCCTTAAATGACAGCTATCATTATCATTAAAAACACTTCCCTCCTCCCATTCTTCCTCTTTTTGTTACCTTTCAGAGTTGGGAAGTGGCTGGGAGGGCAGTGTAAGGCTTAGAATTGGACTAGAGCCACAGTACCTAGCTCAAATCCCACCTCCAAGGCTTACTTACTGTGTGACCCTGGGCTTTTAACTTTTTGTGCCTCAGTTTTCTCATACGTAAGATGAGGATGAGGAAAAGCACGAATCCTCTCGGGTTAGTGACAGGAAGAATGAATTGATACATACAAAGCGTTTAAGAGGAGCAATGAGTCCCAGTCTTCCTTCCCCCCTTCGGGTCTCCCTTGATAGGTCCATCCAGACACTGTTTGAACGTGCCTTTCTTCTCTTCCTACCAGGCCCTTGAGGGTTGGAATTGAGTCTTTACCAACTTTATATTACCAATTTTAAACTATATGCCTGGCACGTATAGCTTTTCAAAAAACATATAATTCTACTAAACTCAACTGGTCCCAGAAACACTTATTGTGTTTCAAAAGAGAGGGGACCACAGACCGCCCCATGGGGATACCCTTTGGGTAGTTCAGCTGAGATAGGAGGAAGGTCCTTCGTAAAAAGTTTGGATTAGAGTACTGCATTTATGCTTTTCTCTCTGGTGTTCATATTTAATTTTGTTGTGGTTGTTTGTTTTTTTGTTTGTTTTGTTTTTTTTTGCGGTACGCGGGCCTCTCACTGTTGTGGCCTCTCCCGTTGCGGAGCACAGGCTCCAGACGCGCAGGCTCAGCGGCCATGGCTCGCGGGCCCAGCCGCTCCGCGGCATGTGGGATCTTCCCGGACCGGGGCACGAACCCGTGTCCCCTGCATCGGCAGGCGGACTCTCAACCACTGCGCCACCAGGGAAGCCCTGTTGTGGTTGTTTATAACCACGTCTCCCCACTGGACTATAAGTTCCATAAGAGCAGCATTCTAAAATAACACAGGGGTCAGCTTTCTTCCATTTGCCCCTCGAGCTCCGCTCCTTGCCCTTCTCTACCTTTTCTCTCCTCAGCCAGGAGGCTGATGCGTAGAAACTCTATCAGTGAGTCCCCTTGTCCTCCAGCTTCCTGTGATGTGTGGACCCTGGGCACCACAGCACGAGGCCAGAGACAGAAAGGAAAGAGATGTTAGCGTCTCTATTCCCCAGGGTTCTGCCCTGTAGGGTCCCCTTAAGAGAGGCTTCTCTCTAGTACTCTGTAAATATGCTTTCTTCTGGGTCCTTTGGACCTGAGGTGGTAACAACTCTATTCTTACTGGTCCTAGAGTGCTGCAATTTCTCTCCACTTTCCCCACAGCTTTGCTGAAAGTCCCCTTCTTAAACCTTCTAGAAATAATCTAGTTTGAGTGTGCCATCTGTTTCCTGCTGGAACCTGGGTCAGTGCAGTACTATAGATACACAAGGGGAGAACGATAAAACAACTATGCAGCCAGATAGCAGCTACTTTTCCTCTTTTATGCCCAGTTGGGACCCAGATGCTTTGCCTCACTGCTCCTAAATGATTCCTATATAAATCTCTCCCTGAATTCTGAAATGATAAACCTGTCTCTCTTCATTCTTTTCCTTAAGGAAATTCTTTCAAGAGAAAAGATCTCTGCCACAACTTAGGGATAATTTTCTGTTTCTTGTTTTTATTTTTGGTTTGGTACTTTTTAGAGGCATCATTTCACTTGATTTTATTCTGCTGTCCATATTTAACATTAGCTACAGGTGATAATATAATCAGACTATAAAGCAGCAAATGTTTTGAAAGAGATTTTGCTCTTAACTGATTTTTTTTCAGTGAATAATAAGAGTTTAAAATAGACTTACAAACATACCATTAACAATTATTTTACATTAAGTATAATGTAAAATGATTTTTGAGATAATACAGATATAATAGAAATGCTTCTGCTTTTCACTGTGTGTTTCCTGCAATCTAACTCAGACGTTATAGTAACTTTAATATACATTTGGGAGTAAGCAACTGATATTCATTTACAATGAATTTCTCTTTCTACATATTATTTCTAGAGATACCACTATGCAATTATGAAAGCATACAGCAAATTACTATGTTAATTTTTTTCTTCTGCAGGTGCAGTCTTATTGTTACACAACTTCTTGTTGCTGTTCATAAATCTATATTTCCATTTGGTGAGGAGGATTTTCCACCAAAAGGCTTTGTCCTATTTCTGTGTATTTTGGCTTCCAAAGGGACTGCTATTCAAGAAGAAAGTAAGCAATAGAAATAGGGAGCTGGAAACCTATAAAACAAAGTGATAATAAAGCTCCTTGCCACAAATAGACCTAAACCCAGAAAAGCTTAGCAGTGAATTCTATATCTTCTCTATTTAAAAATATGGTTTGATATTAACCATGTGTATTTCACCATCTTATTTTCATCTTCCTTTGCATTCTGTCTTTTTTGTGCCCATTATTCTGGATGTTACACAAAACAGCTAAATGCTGTTTTGAGGGGTAAATACCTATGTCAGTCAGTTTTATTCTGCCCTGTCCTAATGTTTTGACAGAATTGACAATAACAGTCAGAAGATCTTTCTCTGGGGGCTGAATAAACTGCGTTTAACAAAACGGACTGACTGTGTCCCCTGCTCTTCTCAGGGAGGGGGCTGTACAGCCAGTTGCACATAATGGGATGGGTGAAGATGGTAATAAAGTCAGAAAATGGACTAAATGTTTACCTTGCAGATGTGTGTATTTTGGGAAATAGCCTATTTCTCTCTTGTCATGGCTGGGTCCATTTAACTACATTGAAATGGTCAAGGAAGTGGGTGCTCATTTCAATGAAGGTTCAGGGGATGGCTGAATGATCAAAACCCTCACAAGGGCAGCAATGCATTTCAGGATTCATGTAAGTGCTGCTTTGCTGCTTTTCTAACCTATATAACCATGTTTCATCAATTTCTAGTTGCATATTTGAAGAAATGTCACTTAAAATTATTGGTGTCTCACAGTTGGTGTTGGCCAGCAAGACTGACATGGAGGTTCTGCCAGGGCAGGCCAGGCCAGGCCATGGAGTTGGCATTTTATCTGCTGCAGGTAAAGGGGCTCACTTAATTTGGAGTGATGGGGAATGCCCATTCCCAGTGGCGTGATTGATAGAAATAATGATCTCAGTAGTGGGCAAGTGAGAAGGGCCAAGTAGTTCTACTGGCCTGAGGATACTGTCATGTTGGGGAAAGTATAATTATGGCTGAGGCTACATGCACATGCAGAGAATACCAGAGAGGATCCAAGCTATTCATACTCCTAACCACACCTAAGGCTATGCACATACACATGAAAGACCTCAAAGTGCCCAGATAAAGACCAGAGCAAAATTTAAAATAACCTGAGGTTTAAATGCATTACCCACCCCATATAGAGATTCATAAATTGTGAACAGAGGACATACTGGCAAAGTGGTTGAGCACAAGCTCTCATGATCAACCTACATGGCCATATGTGATGACTCCCAGAATACCAGACCTAAAAACTAAAACAAACAGAAAAACCTATGTATATGTCTACATACAAACTAAGCAGAGATATCAGTGGAAGCATACTATAGGGGAGACAGATTTCACAGAATTTGCTCAGGCAAATTACTAAAGAGTGAAACAAACAAAAAACAGCAACAACGATAATCTTCAGGGAAAATATCAGAATCCAGAGTTGCTACATTGTCAAGTTTTCAACAAAAAAACTGTGAGACATGTGAAGAAACAGGAAAGTGTGACACATATTCATGGAAAAAAGTAGTCATTAGAAACCAACTCTAATGTTCCCTGATTATATAGTAGACAAAGGCTTCAAAGAAGCTTTTAAAAATGTGTTCAAAGTAGTAAAGGAAACCATATTTGATGAATTACAGAAAAGTATGACAACAATGAATGAATAAATAGAGATCATCAAGAAGGACAGATAAATTATAAAAAGAATTCTGGAGTTGAAAAGTATAGTAACTGAAATAAAAATTCACTAGAAAGTAATAATAGCTCTGAAATGGCAGAAGAATCCGTGCAATTCAAGGTTGATCAACAGAGATAATCCAACCTGAAGATCTGAGGATAAAGATAAATGTACAGACCCTTAGTGACCTGTAGGATGTCAAGCATGCAAACATATGTGAGAGATCCAGCAGGAAAGGAGAGAAAAAGGCAAAGGCAGGAAAATTCTTGAAGAAATAATAGTTGAAACTTCCCAAACATGATGAAGACTATTTTTTTTCTCAAAGAACCAGCTTTTAGTTTTATTGATCTTTGCTATTTTCTTTGTTTCTATTTCATTTATTTCTGCTCTGATCTTTATGATTTCTTTCCTTCTGCTAACTTTGGGTTTTCTTTGTTCTTCTTTCTCTAGTTCCTTTAGGTGTAAGCTTAGATTGTTTGAGATTTTTCTTGTTTCTTGAGGTAGGCTTGTATAGCTATAAACTTCCCTCTTAGAACTGCTTTTGCTGCATCCCATAGGTTTTGGATCATCGTGTTTTCATTGTCATTTGGCTCTAGGTATTTTTTGATTTCCTTTTGATTTCTTCAGTGATCTCTTGGTTATTTAGTAACATATTGTTCAGCCTCCATGTGTTTGTGCTTTTTACATTTTTTCCCTGTAATTCATTTCTAATCTCATAGCATTGTGGTCAGAAAAGATGCTTGATATGATTTCAATTTTCTTAAATTTACTGAGGTGTGATTTGTGACCCAAGATGTGATCTATCCTAGAGAATGTTCTGTGCGCACTTGAGAAGAAAGTGTAATCTGCTGTTTTTGAATGGAATGTCCTCTAAATATCAATTAAATCTATCTGGTCTATTGTGTCATTTAAAGCTTCTGTTTCCTTATTTATTTTCATTTTGGATGATCTGTCCATTGGTGTAAGTGAGGTGTTAAAAGTCCCCCACTATTATTGTGTTACTGTCGATTTCCTCTTTTATAACTGTTAGCAGTTGCCTTATGTATTGAGGTGCTCCTATGTTGGGTGCATATATAATTGTTGTATCTTCTTCTTGGATTGATCCCTTGATCATTATGTAGTGTCCTTCCTTGTCTCTTGTAACATTCTTTAAAATCTATTTTATCCGATAGGAGTATTGCTACTCCAGCTTTCTTTTGATTTCCATTTGCCTGGAATATCTTTTTCCATCTCCTCACTTTCAGTCTGTATGTGCCCCTAGGTCTGAAGTGGGTCTCTTGTAGGCATATATATGGGTCTTGTTTTTGTATCCATTCAGCAAGCCTGTGTCTTTTGGTTGGAGCGTTTAATCCATTCACGTTTAAGGTAATTTTCGATATGTATGTTCCTATGACCATGTTCTTAATTGTTTTGGGTTTGTTTTTGTAGGTCCTTTTCTTCTCCTGTGTTTCCCACTTAGAGAAGTTCCTTTAGCATTTGTTGTAGAGCTGGTTTGGTGGTGCTGAATTCTCTTAGCTTTTGCTTGTCTGTAAAGCTTTTGATTCCTCTGTTGAATCTGATGAAGACTATTAATTTACATATCCAAGAAGTTCAACAAGATGCAAGTAAAATAAATACAAAGAGATTCACATCTGAATACATCATAGTAAAAGTGTGGAAAGCCAAAGACAGACAATTCTAAACATGGAAAGAGAAAAATAAGTAATTCCATACAGCAGAGGATCAATAAAAAATAATGGCAGACTTCTTCTCACCAGAATCAATGGAGGCCAGAAGGCAGTGGAATGACAAAATCAAAATGATGAAAGGAATTTTTTTAAAACTCTATAAACCAAGAATTCTATACGCAGAAAAGCTATCCCTCAAAAGTGAAAGTCAAATTCATAAATAAAGACTGAGAGAATTTGTTGCTAGTAGTCTTGGTTTTATAAAAATACTGAAGAGGGCTTCCCTGGTGGCGCAGTGGTTGAGAGTCCGCCTGCTGATGCAGGGGACACAGGTTTGTGCCCCGGTCCAGGAAGATCCCACGTGCTGCGGAGCGGCTGGGCCTGTGAGCCGTGTCCGCTAAGCCTGCGCATACGGAGCCTGTGCTACACAACGGGAGAGGCCACAGCAGTGAGAGGCCCGCGTTCCGCAAAAAAAAAAAAAAAAAAAAAATACTGAAGAGCCCATCTGGCTAAAAGGGACTGAACTCTAGACAATGACTTGAATCCAGTGGGTAAAATGAAAAGCACTAGAAATGGTAAATATGTGTGTTAATATAAAATACTCTATAGAAATATGATTATTGCTTTATGTAAATTGTGCCTTTTAAAGAACTTAGATGGGAAATGAGACAGCATAGGACTATTTTATTGGGTTTATTACTTATATAGCTATAACTATATATGACAATATTAACATGGGGGGAGGGAGTGGAGTAATTTTGAAACAAATTTCTGTATTTTACTGAATTTAGGGTTAATGTGAAGGAGACTGTGAAAAATGTTATAATCCCTAAATCAACTACTAGGAAAATAATTTTAAAATATAGTTTAGGGTGGACATTATGGGTGAAGGTGATTAAAAGGTATAAATCTCCAATTATAAAACAAGTCGTACATGTATACACTGATGTGTATAAAATTGATGAGTAATAAGAACCTGCAGTATAAAGAAACAAACAAACAAAAACAAGTAATACTAAACTTTCTTTGGGTTATTTGTATGGAAATGTTAATATAAATGTTTCAGACATTACATGAAATTTCTAAAAATCTTATATGTTCTGGTATAATGTTATAAGTCATAATGCTAGTTATTACTTTAAAATGTATATCTCAGAAATAACTAAATTTCCTTGTCAATTGCATTATTATGAACTCTCATCAAACCTTTAACCGTGGTCATTTTTAAGTCTTTTGTCATTTACAGACAGTTCTGGGTGTGCTCTGATGCTTTTGCAAACATGTTCCTATAAAAGGATTTCATCTTCAAGGAATTCATGGGAAAGACTCAGACAAGTACAGGTTTCTGGTAACTGACTATACTGCTGAACTGAATGAACAAGCATTTTCAGAACTCTAATGGAAAACTGATGAATTCATAAAAGTGCTAACAAAAGATCAAGATGAAAAAATATTAATTACATGGGACTGAGTGAACTGATGAGGATGATTATAATTTTTGTGACTTTGTTTGAGTAAAAAAAAAATCCCACAAGGACTCAGAGGCAAAAAATATACAAATCAATTTTCACTGCAAAGTAAAGGAGCTGTTACAGTGGAGGGCTACTGGACTGAATGTCAATATTATGACATAGTATGAGTGTGTTTCGTGTTTGGTAATTGCAATCATTGTTGCTTTTGTTGTGGTCATCCATTTACAATGCTTGGTGTCAGTTTATTTATCTCTTGTATAAATAAAATACAGTGTGTGTGTGTGAAGAAAAAATAATTCTACCGCCAAGAAAACAAACAAACAAAAACAAGTCACAGGGATGTAATGTACAGCATGGTGACTATATCTAATAATACTGCATTGTATATTAGAAAGTTGGTAAGAGAATAAATCTTACAAATTTTTTCTTGTGATGAGAACTTGTAACTACGTATGGTGACCGATGTTAACTAGATTTATTATGGTGATCTTTTCACAGTATATACAAATATTGAATTGTTGTTTTGCATGCATGAAACTAACACAGTGTTATATGTTAATTATATCTTAATAAAAATATAGTTTAAAAATCAACAGAGGAATTCAAATGGTATACTAAGAATATGACAAAAGGCAGTCAAGGAGGAACAGAGGAACAAAAAAGAAGGCACACAGAAAAATAGTGAAATAGGAAGTCTGAACTATATTAAATCCAACTATATTACTATTATATATGAATGCTTAAAAACGAATCAAAAGATAGCAGTTGTCAGACTTGATTTCAAAACGATCCAACTGCATGCTCTCTATAAGAGACACACTCTAGATTCAAGGACGCAACTGAATTGAATGTGAAAGCACGAAAACAGATATGAACTCAAACAGTAAGCACGAGAGAGCTGGAGAGGCTACATTAACATCAGGCAAAAGAGACTCCAGGTCAAGAACTATTAGCGAAGACAAAGAGAGATGTTTTAAGTAATTACAGGGTCAAAACATCAGAGGAATTTAACAATGATAAATATGTGTACCTAACAACAGAGAAAAAACAGAATTAAAAGGAAAAATAGATATTATTTGGAGATTTCAATAATTGATAGAACAATTGGGCAGAACAGCAGCAATGATATAAAACATTATCAACCAACTCAATCTAACTGACATTTATAGAACACTTTCCCCAATGTATGCAGAATACACACTTCTTTAAGCTTACATGGAGCATTCTCCAGGACAGACCATATGCTATGCCATAAATGCTTGTATCCCAAGAGTGGTTTAAAATCAATAATTTAAGGGGGCTTCCCCAGTGGCGCAGTGGTTGGGAGTACACCTGCCGATGCAGGGAACGCGGGTTCGTGCCCCGGTCCGGGAGGATCCCACGTGCCGCGGAGGTCCGCAGTGGGAGAGGCCACAACGGTGAGGCCTGCGTACCGCAAAAAAAAAAAATCAATAATTTAAGTTTCACTGTAAGAAAATAGGAAAGGTGTAAATTGATCCCAAATAAGTAGAGTGTAGGAAATAAGAGCAGAAAGCAATGAAAAAGAAAGCAAGCAAAGGAAATTAACATAGTTAAAAGATGGCTATCTGAGAGATGAATAAGATTAATAAATACTAAGATGATTAATGTTAGCAAAATTGATTAAGCAAAAAAGGGAGAAGACTCAAATTATCAGTTTCAGGAACAGAGGGGATACCACTAGGCATACAGATGTCAATAAAATAACAGAATATTATGCACAATTTTATGCTAATAAATTCAACAACTTCAATGAAATACACAAATTCCTTGAAAACCTCAATCTACTAGAGCTGATGTAAGTAAAATAGATAAAATAGAAACTCTTAATTGTCCTGTATCTATTAAAGAAAATTGAATTATAAAATGTTCCTTCAAAGGAAACACTGGCCCACATGGCTTCAGTGGTATACTCTGTCAACCATTTAGTGAAGAAAGACTATCAATCTTACACAAACGATTTTTAAAAATAGAGGTGATGGGAACAATTCTCAACTAATTTTATGAGGCCAGTAGTACCGTTATTCAAATCAGACAAATACATTAAAAGAAAACTACAGATCAATAACCTTCATGAGTACAGAATAAAGGTCCTTAAAACATTAGCAAATCAGGGTTTCCCTGGTGGTGCAGTGGTTGAGAGTCCGCCTGCCGATGCAGGGGACACGGGTTCGTGCCCCGGTCCGGGAAGATCCCACGTGCCGCGGAGCGGCTAGGCCCGTGAGCCATGGCCGCTGAGCCGGCGGGTCTGGAGCCTGTGCTCCTCAATGGGAGGGGCCACAGCAGTGAGAGGCCCGCGTACCCCGCCAAAAAAAAAAAAAAAAAATTAACATATCAAATTCAGCAATATATAAAAGGTAATACAATACAAGCAAGTTAGGTTTATCCCAGGAAGTAAAGATTGGTTTAACGTTTGAAAATAAACAATATAATTCACCACAATAACAGAATTAAGGAGAAAAATCCCCTTATGATTATTCTACAAATGATGCAGAAAAAACCTTTGAGAAATTCAAACGTAGTCATAATAAAAGTCCTCAGAAAATCAGGAATAGATTTGAACATTCTCAATCTGATAAAAGGCAACCGCAAAAAAACCCTATAGCTAATATCTAATAGTGAAATATTGAATATTTTCCCCCTAAGATTGGGAACATTCAGTTTTTCCCTAAGATCAGGAACAAGGAAAACATCTCCTCTTATCACCTTTGTTCGACAACTTATTCTGGAGTATAATAAGCTTGTACAATAAGGTAAGAAATAGAAATAAAATGTAATGACCTAAAGGCAGAAATATAACTTTTATTTCAAAAAGACATGATTGTCTATCTAGAAAATGCTAAGGGATTTACAAAAGAATTATCTGAACTCACAAGTGAACTTAGTAAAATCACAGGGCATAAAGTCAATAGGAAAATAACAACTGTATTTCTATATACTAGCAGCAAACAATTAGAAAATTATATAAAATAATTCCACTTAAAATGGCATACAAAGTTTAAAATACTTAGGAAATAATTTAACAAAAGATGTGTAAGACCTCTTCATTGAAACCTACTATACGCTGTTGAGATATCCATGTTCATGGACTGGAAGACTCAATATTGTTAGGATGCCAAATTATCTCCAAATTCATCTACAGATTCCATGGAATCCCAACCAAAATCCCAGAAGACTGTTTTATAGCAATGGACTGATTTTAATATTTACATGGAAATTAGAAAGATCTGAAATAGCCCAAGGAATCTTGCAAAAGAAAAACATAGTTGAAGGACTTAAACTACCTGATTTCCAGGCTTACTGTACAGCTAAAGTAATCAGAGCAGTGTGGTACTGGAGTAGGGATTGACAAAGTAACCAATAAAACAGAACACAGTCCAAAGACAGATCCACGTATATGGTTAATTGATTTTCAACAAGGTTGTCAAAGCAATTCAACGCGAGAAAAGAAAGTCTTGTAAACAAATGGCACAAGGTCAACCGGATAACGTGTAGAAAATGAATCCCAACCCGTCTCATACCATATATAAAAATCAACTCAAACTGCAGCAGGGACCTAAACTTAAACGCTAAAATTACATCGTTTCGCGAAGAAAACACGAGAGAATAATTGCTATCTTGGAAAAGGAAAAGATTTCTTTGGACACAAAAAGCACTAAATATAAAAAAATTGGTAAAGTAGACTTCACCAAAATTGAAAACTTCTGCTCATCCAAAGACAGTTTAGGAAAGAAAACGGGCATGTTACAGACTGTGAATAAATATTTGTATGTATATTTATGTATGTATATTTGACAAAAGACTTGTATGCAGAATATATAATTCTACCAATCAATAATAAAAGACAAACAACCCAATGAAAAATCAGTTAAAAACCTGAAAAACACCTCACAAAAAAGATATATGAACATCCAATAAGCACATGAAAAGATGCTCAATATCAATTTTACTCAGAAGGATGAAAATTAAAGCCTCAGTGAGGTACTACTTCACATGCAACAGAAGACTGACAACTCCAAATTATATAAAGCATATTAATTGCTCATCTGTTGCTGACGGGAGTGTAAAATGGCACAACTATTTTCAGAAACTGACAGTTTATAAGGTTGAGCATCCAGCCAGCCTTTGAGTCAGCAATTCTACTCCTAGGTATTTAATCAACAATGAAAAAATATAGAGACACTCTTAAAAACTTTCTTAGCAGCTTAATTCTTAAGAGCAAAAAACTGGACACGACCTAAATGTTTATCAAAAGGATAATGTACAAACAAGTTTTATGTTTACAAAACAGAATAGGACTCAACAATAAAAAAAAAGAAAAAGAATGAACTACTGATACAAACCCAACAATGACGAATCTCCAAAACCTTATGCTGAGTGACAGGATCCAGATCAAGTACCTACTGTATGATTCCACTGGAATAAAATTCAAAAATAAAACTAACCTATGGTGATGGAAATCAGAAGGATGATGCTTATGTAGGGTGGAGACTGACAGGTGGGAGCACATGGGTAGTTCTGGGGGTGATGGAAGTGTGCTATAGCTCTGTTATGGTGTGGATACACAAGTGAATCCATTGTCAAAATTCAAATTGTCCACTTAAGATATGTGTGTTTCATTATATATAAATTGTACTTCATGAAAGATCATTGTTCAGAAGACTGTGGATAAACCTTCCACTTTTTACTTTAATATTCTAGACATCAATTTTGCACAGCTCATATTCTCCCTAATTAAAAAGTACAACCAATCATTGAGAGCAGCATGAAAAGAGACAAGCATCGGCTGTCTTGAATCAAATCAAATTATGACTGGCATCCCCACTATCAGTATGTTCAATTTTTATTCTAAAAATCTTATTTGTTATTGTAATACAAGTACGTGTTCTTTTTTCTAGCGAAAGATGCAGGCTATTTAATTCCTATAAAACCAGCAATGTACACATCGATGTGATACTAATAAAAATAAATCTCACAATGGCAAAGGAATTCTTTGAAGATTAGGCTTAAAAATCACTGCTGTGAGAAATCTGGAATTCACTCTGATCTTACTTGCCTAAAAATGGACCTTTTTTGATCAATTAATGGAATAAAGCCTGATAACTTATTTCCATTTGTCAAATAAGCTTTAGCAACATTTAAATAATGGATGTTAATAGGCTATGCTAGGTGTTTGGGAAACTCCTTCCAGATACTCACTCACCTCTTATGCTTGATTTACTGCATCTGCCTTATGGCTTGTCTACCTGCCTCCAGTTTCCCTCACCTATTCAACCCCTCATGCATATGGCTGCCAGAATAATTTTCTTAAAAACTAACTTTTTAAATAATTTTCTTAAAAACGAACTCCTCATGCCAATGGTCTGCTTTTTCCCCTAAGTATTATTAAATAGCCTTTTAAAAGCTCTTAATAATTACAGGACATCACTAATGCCAGTGAGTGATCTTACTGTATAAAAGGACCATATGGCAATCTACATTTGTAATTGTCTTATCAACAGTCAAGCTATGTATTGTAATACTGCACATTCATTCACTAGGCGCCTGTCTGGCAAGGCACTGTCCAAGGTGCTCGTAATTGATAGATGACTGTTAACAGAGTCCTAGCCCTTAATTAGTTGACAATGAATTGGGAAACAAGGCATAGACATTAGATAAGGTGAAGCAATAATGGGATCTATATGATTTTTTAAAACATTGATATTAAATAATTCCCCTAGGAGGTCGACCTTAAAACTGAAACACAAAGGCTTCATTTGGGGGGATATGGTGAGGGTAGGGTACAGAAAGAAATTAGCTGGCTGGTAGGATAATGCCAAATTATTGAAGGCTTGGCAAATCAGGCTCTTGGAGATAAGACTTTATCCCACAGGCGGTAAGGGGTAGTGTAGATGCTTCCGGGTTGATGACAAGGCACATGGATAATTTCTGACTACACAGCTATCTTCTTTGCACAGAGGGCTCCTATTGGAAATAAGACAGGTCACAGGAGCAGGTAAGGGAGAAGCAGATTAAGAAGAGTAGACAGGGCTTCCCTGGTGGTGCAGTGGTTGAGAGTCCGCCTGCCGATGCAGGGGACATGGGTTTGTACCCTGGTCCGGGAAGATCCCACGTGCCGCGGAGTGGCTGGGCCCGTGAGCCATGGCCGCTGAGCCTGTGCGTCCGGAGCCTGTGCTCCGCAACGGGAGAGGCCACAACAGCGAGAGGCCCGCGTACCGCAAAAAAAAAAAAAAAAAAAGAAGAGTAGACAATGGTTGAGGAATCAGAACTGGAGTGAGGCATGTAGTGGTCCCATACCACTAGGGTCAAGCAGCTTTCACAACTCTCATGACATCCAATTATTATTTTCTATTTCTGTGTTTCTCTCCCTTTATCAGACATGAAGTCCTTGGGGGCAGAGCACACTTATCATTAATTGTTGTAATTGTTATCAGTTATTATTTTACCTATATTGTAATAATAATAATAATTCCTGGTACAAGGTAAACATGCAAATCTGTTTTCAAAAAACACACTAAGACCAGACTGGGAGGTCAGAGGGAGAGGAGGAAATGTAACTATGAAAGCTGAATCAGAGGAGACATGACAATGGAAACAGATGTCATAGAGAGAGACGTGGATGATGCTACACTACTGGCTTTGAGGATGCAGAGGGGGCCATGACCCAAGAAGTAGAGGCAGACTCCAGAAGCTGGAAAAAGCAAGGAAACAGATTCTCCCCTAGAATCTCCAGAACTAATACAAATGTTTTACATTTGTTAGATGCTTCCTAACTTTTCAGATGTCAATGCCAGTAGCTATTTTGCAAGTTCATGGGTGTAGATCCCACGTCTCAAACTTCCCTGTGACTTTACAGAGACTGTGCAGAGTAGGCTCAATTACATCTTACTTGTTCATGTAATCTACCACAGGTAAATTGGTACTCTTGGAAGTACGCTTGTCCCTTGAGCAACATGGGGGTTTAATCCATGTATAACAGTCTGCCCTTCATGTCTGCAGGTCAACAACATCCACAGACTTAACCAACCATGCACTGCCCAGTACTGTAGTTTTTACTACCGAAAAGTATCCATGTGTAAGTGGACCCGCACAGTTCAAACCTGCGTTGTTTAAGGGGCAGCTGTAATCATTTTATATCTGGATCTTAAGGTCCTATCTACCCCCCCTTTTTAATTATTCAGTATTGTCACTACCATGAAACAGACCTTTTCCTTCTGTCTCCCCCTTGTTTTGGAGGGGTAGAAAAGTTTACAGTCCAGTCATGGAATGGTCTGGACTTGGGCTTGATAGAATGTTTTGATCTGTTTTTAATATTGCTGAAATCTACATTAATTTAAGTACTTCATGGCTGGCAGACCTATTCTGAGGTTCATTCTACCCTATAGATTTTGCAGTAAACACCTTCAGTGTGTTTTGATAGTATAGCTGTTATGGTAGTAAAAAGTTATTCCAAAAACAAATGTTCTAAACGTTATTTTTATCTTGCAGATGTCATTTTGATTAGAAAATGACATTAAGTGGCTAAAATGTTTAGAAACATATCATGTACATCTAAATATGATCAATCTTTTATAGAACTTAAATGGGAAATTACTTACATATGTACACAGAGTATAAGGGCATTAATGAAAAAGGGCGAGATCCCGTATTTATTTCTGATTTTACTTCTTACAGAATAAAGCCTCATTTTTACATGTTTTGAACTTTTGAAAATGTCTTGTTACAGGATAAGGGCATTTGTTTTCATTTTATTTTGTGGAGCAGGAAATTTCATAGTGCTATATAACCTTAGCAGCTTTCAAATACATATTGAAATATATGGACACATGCAGATATAAATCTATTCAACCTCCTTGGGCAAAATCTCCAGAACACAAAGTTTACTGGTTGTAAAACCAAATGATCTATTTAGGAAAAAGGTCAGCAAGTTGTAAAAAACCAAAACGATAAAACAACTCCAGGATGAGGGCAGATAGAAAAACATCATTTTACCTAAGGGGGAGAAACTACCCAAATCACATCCAGAATAAAGCAAGATCTTCTGAAATGCTCTTGACAGATGGGGTTTATGCCAGCTATGTAACTTTCAGCAAACCACTCAAATTCTCCATATCCTCCTATTTTATAGGAAGGGACTGGTAAAAAAAATAATCACCTATCACATCTGAATTCGGCCAGGCACTGAATTTTAAGCTGACAGTTACCTCTTAGAGTTGGAAGTAGACAGATAGATAGAAGAAGTTTGAGTCCAAAATCTCCTTTGGTTTGGAACGGCTTGGTTAGTTCAATCTGAAATGAATGACTATTAACTGTACTCTGGAATCTCCATCTTAATAACCATCAGATACAACTCTAGCATTCTCTTTAATTACTATCTTGTTTCAGGGATGCTCAGAAAGTATTACTCATCTCACTGTTTACAGGAACTCAGCAAACAGGAATAAAAGCAATCATTTGATTCCAATGACCATCTAAAATCTTACTGTTAAAATCATTTCTTCTTCATGTAAAAAAAAAATTCTTCTCCTTTAAAAAAAACATCATTTAGGGCCCCTTCCAGTCTATCAGTCTCTGGTTCTTAAATAATTTCTGACTTTCTTAAAATTTATAGGGAGCTTGAATATTTTGTCTTCACATAGCTTGGCACATTTGTTTGATTTTTTTTCTCGGCTATTTTCTTCCCTGCATGTTCTCCTCCCTAACTCCTTTCCTCCCCCTCTGCTCGACCTTCTTCCTTTTCTTTTCTCTTCCTCTTCCTCCTCTTCATTCTCCTCCTCTTCCCCCACACTCCCCAGTCTATACTTCTATTCTCATTCTGAATCATCAGAGCTAGCTTTAATGTGTCTATTATGCCAGGCACAGAGCTAAGTGCTTTTCATATATTATCCCAGTAATTCTCATAGGAAGCTTACAAGTCCTATTACTAGCCCCATTTAAAAGGCTCACAGAAAGAAGACACACTGCTATGAAGTAGTGAAATCCAGACACACCTGGCACTTTCAGATTCCAGAGCCAAAAGCCACACAATCCTTTGTGATTGTTAACATCTTGAAAGCTTGTGTAACCCATGCTTCCTCAGCTTCCAAACCAGACTGGGAGAGGGGAAGCAGTGGACAGCTCCAACCATACACTTATTGGTCCTGTGAGTGAACGGACACATGCATGAATGAAAAAGTAATAGCCAGTATGAAACTCTTGATTACCTTGGGGATCTGCTATGAAACACATGGCTTATGCATTCTCCTTGTGTGCCATTACATTTTGCTACTGCAATTATAGGTTTTACTACATATACAGTGTCCTGGGATCTTAACAGCTGTGAAACCCGTACCATGCATCCCCACTGTCCCAGACAGCAGTCATATCACAGCTGCTGCTGGGCTGTAAGGTGCCCCAGGTGAATTCACTTAAGCTTCCGCTACTGATCACCATCAATCTCATTGCTGCTGCTACTGCCCTCAATGATGCAGACACCATAGGGCTGGTGGTCCTTGCCCCATCAACTTTATAATGGGCTTCAGAATTGCTGCCTTAGTTCTCCCTCTTAAAGAATTTTTAATAGGAGCAGACGGGAGTGTGTCAGCATCGGACCCACTGGCTGGAGGCCAGACTCACCACAAACACTGCTCTCTTTAGAAAGCCATGTGGCTGATAGGGTCTTGGTGCTCCGGCCAGGTGTCAGGCCTGAGCCTCTGAGGGGGGAGAGCCAAGTTCAGGACACTGGACCACCAGAGACCTCCTGGCCCCACATAAAATCAATTGGCGAGAACTCTCCCAGAGATCTCCATCGCAACGCTACAACCCAGCTCCACTCAATGACCAGCAAGCTCCAGTGCTGGAAGCCCTATGCCAAACAACTGGCAAGACAGGAACACAACACCACCCATTAGCAGAGAGGCTGCCTAAAAACATAAAGTCACAGACACCCTAAAACACACCACTGTAAGCAGTCCTGCCCACCAGATAGACAAGATCCAGCCTCATCCACCAGAACACAGGCACTAGTCGCCTCCACCAGGAAGCCTACACAACCCACTGAACAAACCTAGGCCACTGGGGGCAGACACCAAAAACAACAGGAACTACGAACAAGCAGCCTGTAAAAGGAGACCCCAAACACAGTAAGTCAAGCAAAATGAGAAGACAGAGAAACACGCAGCAGATGCAGGAGCAAGGTAAAAACCCACCAGACCAAACAAATGAAGAGGAAATAGGCAGTCTACCTGAAAAAGAATTCAGAGTAATGATAGTAAAGATGATCCAAAATCTTGGAAACAGAATAGAGAAAATACAAGAAACGTTTAACAAGGACCTAGAAGAACTAAAGAGCAAGCAAACAATGATGAACAACACAATAATTGAAATTAAAAATTCTCTAGAAGGAATCAATAGCAGAATAACTGAGGCTGAAGAATGGATAAGTAACCTGGAAGATAAAATACTGGAAATAACTACTGCAGAGCAGAATAAAGAAAAAAGAATGAAAAGAACTGAGGACAGTCTCAGAGACCTCTGGGACAACATTAAATGCACCAACATTCGAATTATAGGGGTCCCAGAAGAAGACAAGAAAAAGAAAGGGACTTAGAAAATATTTGAAGAAAATATTTGAAGAGGTTATAGTTGAAAAGTTCCCTAATATGGGAAAGGAAATAGTAAATCAAGCCCAGGAAGCACAGAGTGTCCATACAGGATAAATCCAAGGAGAAACATGCCAAGACACATATTAATCAAACTGTCAAAAATTAAATACAAAGAAAGCATATTAAAAGCAGCAAGGGAAAAGCAACAAATAACACACAAGGGAATCCCCATAAGGTTAACAGCTGATCTTTCAGCAGAAACTCTGCAAGCCAGAAGGGAGTGGCAGGACATATTTAAAGTGATGAAAGGGAAAAACCTACAACCAAGGTTACTCTACCCAGCAAGGATCTCATTCAGGTTTGATGGAGAAATTAAAACCTTTACAGACAAGCAAAAGCTAAGAGAATTCAGCATCACCACACCAGCTTTACAACAAATGCTAAAGGAACTTCTCTCGGCAGGAAACACAAGAGAAGGAAAAGACCTACAAACGCAAAACAATTAAGAAAATGGTAATAGGAACATACATATCAACAATTACCTTAAAGGTAAATGGATTAAGTGCTCCAAGCAAAAGACATAGACTGGCTGAACGGATACAAAAACAAGACCCATATATATGCTGTCTACAAGATACCCACTTCAGACCTAGGGACACATACAGACTGAAAGTGAGGGGATGGAAAAAGATATTCCATGCAAATGGAAATCAAAAGCAAGCTGGAGTAGCAATTCTCATATCAGACAAAATAGACTTTATTTATAAAGACTATTACAAGAGACAAAGAAGGACACTACATAATGATCAAGGGATCAATCCAATAAGAAGATATAACAATTGTAAATATTTATGCACCCAACATAGGAGCACCTCAATACATAAAGCAAATGCTAACAGCCATAAAAGGGGAAATCGACAGGAACACAATCATAGTAGGGGACTTTAACACCCCACTTTCACCAATGGACAGATCACCCAAAATGAAAATAAATAAACACAAGCTTTAAATGACACATTAAACAAGATGGACTTAATTGATTATTTATAGGACATTCCATCCAAAAACAAGAGAATACACTTCTCAAGTGCTCATGGAACATTCTCCAGGATAGATCATATCTTGGGTCATAAAGCAAGCCCTGGTAAATTTAAGAAAATTAAAATAATACCAAGTATCTTTTCCAACCACAATGCTATGACACTAGATATCAATTACAGGAAAAAATCTGTAAAAAAATACAAACACATGGAGAATAAACAATACGCTATTAAATAACCAAGAGATCTCTGAAGAAATCAAAGAGGAAATTAAAAAAATACCTAGAAACAGATGACAATGATAACAAAATGACCTAAAACCTATGGGATGCAGCAAAAGCAGTTCTAAGAGGGAAGTCTATAGCAATACAATCCTACCACAAGAAACAAGAAAAATCTCAAATAAACAACCTAACCTTACACCTAAAGCAATTAGAGAAAGAAGAACAAAAACAACCCAAAGTTAGCAGAAAGAAAGAAATCATAAATATCAAATCAGAAAAAAATGGAAAAGAAATCAAGGACACAACAGCAAAGATCAATAAAACCAAAAGCTGGTTCTTTGAGAAGATAAACAAAATTGATAAACCATTAGACAGACTCATCAAGAAAAAAAGGAAAAAGGCTCAAATCAACATAATTAGAAATGAAAAAGGAGAAGTAACAACTGACACTGCAGAAATACAAAGGATTATGAGAGATTACTACAAGCAACTCTATGCCAATCAAATGGACAACCTGGAAGAAATGGGCAAATTCTTACAAAAGCACATACCTCCTGAGACTGAACCAGGAAGAAATAGAAAATATAAACAGACCAATCACAAGCACTGAAATTGAAACTCTGATTAAAAATCTTCCAACAAACAAAAGCCCAGGACCAGATGGCTTCACAGGCATATTCTATCAAACATTTAGAGAAGAGCTAACACCTATCCTTCTCAAACTCTTCCAAATTATAGCAGAGGAACACTCTGAAACTCATTCTACAAGGCCACCATCACCCTGATACCAAAACCAGACAAAGATGTCACAAAAAAAGAAAACTACAGGCCAATATCACTGATGAACATAGATGCAAAAATCCTCAGCAAAATACTAGCAAACAGAATCCAACAGCACATTAAAAGGATCATACACTTGATCATACACCATGATCAAGTGGGGTTTATCCCAGGAATGCAAGGATTCTTCAATATACGCAAATCAATCAATGTGATACACCATATTAACAAACTGAAGAATAAAAACCGTATGATCAACTCAATAGATGCAGAAAAAGATTTTTACAAAATTCAAGACCCATTTATGATAAAAACCCTCCAGAAAGTAGGCATAGAGGGAACTTACCTCAACATAATAAAGGCCATATATGACAAACCCACAGCCAACATCATCCTCAATGGTGAAAAACTGAAAGCATTTCCACTAAGATCAGGAACACGACAAGGTTGCCCACTCTCACCACTCTTATTCAACATAATTTTGGAAGTTTTAGCCACAGCAATCAGAGAAGAAAGAGAAATAAAAGGAATCCAAATCAGAAAAGAAAAAGTAATACTGTTACTATTTGCAAATGACATGATACTATACACAGAGAATCCTAAAGATGCCACCAGAAAACTACTAGAACTAATCAATGAATTTAGTGAAGTAGCAAGATACGAAATTAATGCATAGAAATCTCTTGCATTCCTATACACTAACAACAAAAAATCTGAAAGAGAAATTAAGGAAACACTGCCATTTACCACTGCAACAAAAAGAATCAAATACCTAGGAATAAACCTATCTAAGGAGACAAAAGACCTGTATGCAGAAAACTACAAGACACTGATGAAAGACATTAAAGATGATACAAACAGATGGAGAGATATACCATGTTCTTGGATTGGAAGAATTAACATTGTGAAAATGACTACACTACCCAAAGCAATCTATAGATTCAATGCAATCCCTATCAAACTACCAATGGAATTTTTCACAGAAATAGAACAAAAAATTTCACAATTTGTATGGAAGCACAAAAGATCCCAAATAGCCAAAGCAATCTTGAGAAAGAAAAACGGAGCTGGAGGAATCAGGCTCCCTGACTTAGGACTATATTACTAAGGTACGGTAATCAAGACAGTATGGTACAGGCACAAAAACAGAAATATAGAACAATGGAACAGGATAGAAAGCCCAGAGATAACGCAATGAACATATGGTCACCTTATCTTTGATAAAGGAGGCAAGAACATACAATGGAGAAAAAACAGCCTCTTCAATAAGTGGTGCTGGGAAAACTGGACAGCTACATGTAGAAGAATGAAATTAGAACACTCCATAACACCATACACAGAAATAAACTCCATGGAGTAAAGATCTAAATGTAAGGCCAGACAGTATAAAACCCTTAGAGGAAAACATAGGCAGAACACTCTATGACATAAATCACAGCAAGATCCTTTTTGACCCACCTCCTACAGAAATGGAAATAAAAATAAACAAATGGGGCCTAATGAAACTTAAAACCTTTTGCACAGCAAAGGAAACCATAAACAAGATGAAAAGCCAGCCCTCAGAATGGGAGAAAATATTTGCAAATGAAGCAACTGACAGAATTAATTTCCAAAATATACAAGCAGCTCATGCAGCTCAATATCAAAAAAACAAACAACACAATCCAAAAATGGGCAGAAGAGCTAAATAGACATTTCTCCAAAGAAGACATACAGATTTCCAACAAACACATGAAAGGATGCTCAACATCACTAATCATTAGAGAAATGCAAATCAAAAGCACAGTGAGATATCACCTCACAGCAGTTAGAAGGACCATCATCAAAACGTCTACAAACAAAAAATGCTGGAGAGGGTGTGGAGAAAAGGGAAACTTCTTGCACTGTTAGTGGGAATGTAAATTTATACAGCCACTATGGAGAACAGTATGGAGGTTCCTTAAAAAACTAAATATAGAACTACCATACGACCCAGCAATCCCACTTCTAGGAATATACCCAGAGAAAACCATAATTCAACAAGTCATGTACTACAATGTTCACTGCAGCACTATTTACAATAGCCAGGACACAGAAGCAACCTAAGTGTCCATCGACAGATGAATGGATAAAGAAGATGTGGCACATATATACAATGGAATATTACTCAGCCATAAAAAGAAACGAAATTGAGGTATTTGTAGTGAGGTGGATGGACCTAGAGTCTGTCATACAAAGTGAAGTAAGTCAGAAAGAGAAAAACAAATACCGTATGCTAACACATATATATGGAATTAAAAAAAAAAGTTTCTGATGAACCTAGGGGCAGGACAGGAATAAAGACGCAGCTCTAGAGAATGGACTTGAGGATATGGGGAAGGGGAAGGGGAAGCTGGGACAAAGTGAGAGAGTGGCTTTTACATATATACACTACCAAATGTCAAATAGCTATTGGGAAGCAGCTGCATAGCACAGGGAGATCAGCTCGGTGCTTTGTGACCACCTAGAGGGGTGGAATAGGGAGGGTGGGAGTGAGGGAGATGCAAGAGGGAAGAGATATGGTGATACATGTATATGTATAGCTGATTCACTTTGTTATAAAGCAGAAACTAACACACCATTGTAAAGCAATTAAACTCCAATAAAGATTATTAAAAAAAAATAAGATATGCTCTACATGAAGGTATTTTAAATACCAAGTAATAACATTATGTTACTCAGAAACGTGTAACAAAGAAACTTTCCAGTATCTGGATGGATAAAAAGTCAAGGATGATATAAAATCTATTTTTTAAGTTTGAATTTTTTGTTCTAATGTTTATTATTGCCTAATATTTTAAAGTTCAAGAAATTTGACGCTTTTTCCTCACTTGATCTGAAAGACCTTCTCATCCATTCAGTGGAAATAAACTTTGAACTCATTTAAAAACAATGAAATAAAAAGAATTTGTAAAAGATTTCCTATGAACCTTGGTTAAGGGATTCACCTGGAGCTACGTCAAGCAGAGCCAATGCATCTTTCCAGCACCCAGAGACCAAGACTGGCCCCATCCTCTCTGCCACCTCACAGAGGCTTTCCTGTCTAGCCAGGCCACATATGTTTAAATGGCTTTTTCCTCTCTTGTATGGGTATTATTTCCAAGGTTTGGGGCCATTTGCCACCTGCTTCCTCTGAATATCTGACTATTATGTCTCTCATCCCTTTCCATTCTAGTTCCCAGGGACCCAGGCAGCCAGTAGAGGCAGGTTAGGCTGCACACCTTTCTACATCATTAGGGCACTGAACAACTGCTGAATTTAAAAAACAAAACAAAACACTGATCAGGTTCGTTTTTAACGAACCTACATATACATCCAAGTGAATATTGACACACCCTCTTTTCCAACAATGTTGGAAATATTTTTGGAAACTTCTCTTAGAATCACTTTTAAAAATAAATGGAATCAATGAATGGGATACTACCCAAATCAATAGTGAAAAATCCTTATCTTTTGTGGGTAAAGTTGGTTTATGGAGCTAAGTCTAGATAACATGCTGGCTGCACATGATATTGGCCCCCATATGTTCCCTGATCTCATTGTCTACCAAGGCTGATGCTCAGCAGAGACACACAGGTGCAGCTTACTGGCTGCTGATAGACAGTATCTGTTCTGGTTGGTTGGTGCCTGCTATACTGGGGTGTTACATTTTGTGAAAATTGCCGTCTCCATCTGTTCTCCACCACACTGACCTTGTTGCTCCTTGGGCACCTAAGGCATGCTGTGCCTCAGGACCTTTGCACTTACTGCTTCTTCTTTGCATGCACTTCTTGGCAGAAATGCTTGTCCTCCATGTTATCTCGCTGGCTCCCTTCTTCCCTTCCGTGCATGGCTCTGTTCAAATATCTCATCAGGCAGACCTTCTCTGACCACTCATTGATGGGAAAGTAATTCTGCCTATTACTCTTTCTCCTTACCTTGCTTCATTTTTCTTCATGGTATGCATCATCCCAAGGAGTTTACAAAGTTTACAAAGATATTTTAAAGATATTTTAATTTATTTGCTTTTTTCACATGATTCCTCCATTAGAACATGAAACCCATGACAGTAGGGGTGATGTGTATGTTAAATAAACACAGTTATTTAACATAGTTAAATTCTGTATCATCTGGGCTTAGGACAGTGTCTTGCATGTAGAAAGCCCCCAATAAATATTTGTAAAATGACTGTTGTGAATTTCTGATTAAAAACAGGGTCTGACTGTAAAGCAAGAAGGCATGCCTATCCTCCTAGCTCATAAGCTTATTTCTGATGATAATTCTACAAAAGCACTTTTTAAAATGTTTGTAACAACCATGGCCTCTTAAGATATCAACCTTGACAGCTGGAAATAAACATTCTGGCTTAATATAAACAAATAGAATATAAATGTTTCCCAACTGTATCATCATGTCACATATCTTTCCCTCTTCTAATTGAGTGGGCAACAAGATACCACTGGCAGATGAGGGGTTTTTTTTGTTTGTTTGTTTTTAATGACTGCCAGCTAGTTGAGCCAGGCTTGATGTCACCTCTTTAACTAGCTGAGTTGTCAGCATCTGCTAGGTAAGGAGATAATGGAGCTAATAAATAACAACGATAAAAATAAACCTAGTTAACACTTAATGAGGACTTGTTATGTGCCAGGCAGGTGATAAGCATTTCACAAGCTTTATCTTATTTAAGCCTCATAAGAATCCTATGATATGTTCAATTTTAGAGAAAATTTCTCTAATTGTAGATTTGCTTAAATAAGTTGCTTAAGGTCACCGAGTCAGAAAATGGCACAGAGCAAGGTCTCAAACTCAAGTGTTTCCAGCTCCAGATTGTGAACCTTTAGGCTCGATTACTCACTAGTCCCTGTGTGTATCCTGTGTTGGATGTACACACATGATGAATCCCATCACGCAATTCAGGGTGGAGATGCAACCCCTTCTATCCAGGAGTTTATATTCAACCACCTCACCCAAAGGCCCAACAAGTTTGTCAACCTAAAAGTCTCATCTGTAGGCCTGAAGAAGAGGATGTTTATGCTTATTTCATCCTACTCACACTCTCCAGTTTTAATACTGAACAGGTGGGAAGGGTTTCTAAATCCTGGTGAGATTTCCCACTGACCTGGTTGTCCTCTGCTAAACTTTCGACATTCCAATAATCAACAGTGTTCACTCCTGCAGTACACTGCGGTTTCAGAAGTGCTCCTCCATCCATTATCATGACAAACATCTGAGTCAAGGAGGTCAGAGGATATTATGATCATTTTTCCGACGACAGAGTAATCGTTCACAAAGGTAGGAGGCAGAGCTAGAGCCCACGCTTCCTCTTCTTAAAAACAAAACAAAATGGAACTGCTGTGGAGTTTCAAAGAAATGGAGTAATGTAATACTGAAGCTGGAAGAGGTCCCAGAAGCCCTGTGTTTCATCTACCTCATTCTACAGATGAGGAAAAGAGTCCCAGGGAGAACTGCCCAAGGTAGCAGAGGTACTGTCCAAACCAAAAGTAGAAGGCAAAACGTTTCAGTTCATTTCAGGCCTCCTAACCACAGGTCGCCTCTAGGACACAAACATTTATACTACACGCACACACAAGGCTATTAGAAAATGAGAAAGTTCTCTAGCGAGAACGCTCAAATCTCTCCAACTTCTAAATGGCTGATACGCAAGCCTGACTGCGCATGATTTAAATGGAACACAAAATGAAACTTGCCATAAAGACAATGTTACAGAAAGTGGCAAGGTTCCTAACTGGTCCCCAAAGTCACAGTGCAGCTAGACCATAACATTAGCAGTATTTGATTTCTCAATTGTTTCTGTGAGAATTGCACAGAAACTTAAAACTGCACTGCTGCTGTCTGGTTTCATGGCAGAAATCTCTTCTCATCTCATCCTTCAGTCCCTGCTTTCCTGAGAGGAAGACGCCCTTCTCCGCCAATTTTCCTCTCCCTTGGGTGGCTACAGCAAAAAATCAGGAGCTGTATTCATGGAATGTGGCTTCATGGAAGCTCTAGCCTGGGGGATGGGGTCTGCACGGTTGGGTCTCTACAACCATCCCTGTAGGGACCTAGTCTCACCCAGAAGAGCAGGGGAGCCATACAGGTATGAGGAGTTTGGGTATATTGCCAGAGAGAGGGTTGGCTCTGCTGGAGGTGAGGGTGGGAGGCAACAGGGACTGCAACGTAGGGGGATGGGTTCTGTGCACTAGAGCTGGTCCTGCAGGAATGCCTGGGAAGGCTGGATCTGTGGGTAGACTGCCCCCACCTCCTCTCCACTTTCATCTCTCTTAATATGACTTTGAATTCAACAAGTCTTTCTTGAGCACCTACTCTGTGTGAGTACTCAATATTAATTATTTTACTGGAACCTAATTACTTAATATTGGCTTAGAGTCAGTTTAAGATTCATGTATTTGGAAGAGTTTTAAGAAAAGAAGAACGCTTTGTTTCTATGTAGGGCTCACTGTGTGTATACGACATTAGAATTTAGTCCTCAGAACTCCGTAAGATATACTGATACAATATAGATGTTTTTTGTTCTGACAGAAAAGGAAGATCGACATTCTAGAACCTGCCCCAGGTCACACAACAGGTAGACATTTGGCAGTACTGAATCTAGGATGCTACTATTGTGATTCTTGGATGCCGTGGTATCGAATGAAACTCCTGGCCTAGAAACCTGTACCGCCCTGCCCCCATGAGCAAGTGCTGGCAGAGAGGCAACTTACTTATGCATTTTGAGGTCAGGAGAGTGTAAAAAGGGACCCCTCCCTCCCGCTTATACAACCACTAGAGCTGCCTGCAGAGCATGGGTCTGTTCTGATCCTATCCTATCAGCAAAAGTGAAACTTTTTTTTTCTTTTTGACACAGTTGAGATAGATTGTAAGTTTCCAAAAGGAAAATGGTAAGGAACGACAAAAAGAAAAGATTAGAAAATAAGTACTGAATCCAAAGAGTGAGTTTCAAATATTTAAAAATCTTGGTAGAAGTACCAAAGCATTTGGCTAAGCGCTCGATTTCCTTTCTTTTTTAAATAATCATACAAGGTACATCCATGATGGCAGGCTCCTGGCTTCCCTCCGCCCTGCGGATGCTCAGCATTCTGGCTCTCCTGCCCCAAGAGGGGGGACTAGACTGCCGAAGTACCTAGCTCTTTCCAAGGAGTACCAAACTCAAATTTCAAAAGCAAAAATTGTTTGTTTCAAAATTCTTAGATGCCAGGGCCTTCTCTCTCAATTCCATGCTACTCTGAGATTTATAGGTCAGAATTAGTGAACAGATGAATTAACCCTTTCCAGATTCAAGTTATCATCCATCTACCCCTGGCTGTATTTATGCACTGGTTCACCTAAGAGCTCCACCTCCTCCCTTCTCTTCATGCCTCCTCTCTACTCTCCTCCACCCTAAACTTCAACAGGAATGCCTATGTTATTTCCTCAATATAATGCAGGCTTACAGTAACATTTACAGGCACACAAGAATGATCAACTTACATAAGGGTTGGGGCATTCTACCATAGCATCCACTTGGAATGAGACAGTTTTCAATCATACATGAGATTTGTATTGAAATCCTTCCTAGATAAAGATGGCTGCTCTTTTTTTTTTTTTTAACAAGGGTGGTCCTTCCCACATAAATGTGGCCACAACATGCTCTTTGGAACATCTGTGGCAAAGCAAACTGTGCATCAAGGCCTAAAAGATTAACAGGAGTTAAAAAAATGACCTATGAACCTTCATGTAGATTTAAAGCAACATTAAAGGGACTCTGTGTGAAAGAAACGATTTTTAGCATAAGATTTTAGTACATCTTACATTAAAAGGAGAAAGTGCTAACTTTTTATTCTCTTTGAATGTCATTTTATTGAAATCTGCTTGCTACGTATGGTTTCAAAAGAGGTTTTTTTTTCCAGATAACTTTTTTGAAAGTAAGTTATAAGGTGTGGCTGCTCTTTTATTTAAAGATGTAACTTATTAACTTAACGCCTCATAATTTGGGCTGAACTTATGTGTTAAACCAACATTTAAAAAATACATTGTTTTACATCGTCCCTTCTAGCTAAAAGCTTACATGATTATATAGGTGGCATAATTTAGGAACAATGACCCATTTCATGTCACAATTTACAAAAGAGCAGTTATTCAAGTAATTCTCATTCCCTTGTAACCTTACACCTCTTCTTTTCTGTATCGCCTAGGGCTTTTAGCAAATTCTGATCTAGAACGTTTAAGCCCTCCCTATTTTTCAGGCATTGCCTTAGGTGCTTATTTATTTATTTCTCGTGCTAGCCCTGTAAGGTAGTTACCATTGTTATTATTCCGTGAGATGCTACGCAAAAAAACAAACGAGCTTTTTGGTCAACCCAATATTATGCTCAACATTCAGCAGTTTGAGGGGCAATGAAGCTTGAGGAAATTAAATGCTTTACCAAGATTATAACAAATCTCTGGATGCAAATCCAGATGTGCCCCCCAAATTCTTTCACCTTAGCCAGCCCACACTATAGTGCATTTGTTTCATTTTATGCCTTTTACTTATCTATTACTGCATAACAGATTAAAACAATCCTCACTCATTTTTCTCTTGGATCTGCAATTTGGGCGGGGCTTGGTGGGGAGGGGGTTTCTGCTCTATACGCCACTGGTCTGCCGGGAGGACTCTGCTGGGGGTGGGCGGGGGGTGGGGGGTGGGGGTGCTACCGCTCACTTCTCTTAAGGGATCTTTTCAAGGGTGGCTGGGGTCTAAGGAACAAGTGTTTCAAAGACAGAAAATGAAGTGACCAATTTCTAAAAGCCTGGCCCAGCCATTTCTTCTGTATCCTATTGGCCAAAACCAGTTAGAGAGCCCAGATTCAAGGAAAGACGTCATAGATTCCACCTATCAGAGGGAGGAGTGCCAAAAAATTGGGGGGCCACGTGACAAAAGCCTCCCACTTTATAAGATTTACTAGTTCGGAGTGATTTCGTTAAATTGTGAAATTCCTATTTTATGAATGCAATCATCCCCCACAAGGTTGCATATACATACCTACCAAGGGTAGCTTCTCAGAGGTGGGAAGGTCTGGATCTTTTTACACTTTTCCTGCATATTCCTTTTTCTTTTATTACAGTGGATTCTCTACATAGACTATTTGGGCTTCCGAAGAGAGCGACCCTGGGCTTAAGAGGGAGCTTTTATTTTCACGTCTTCTTTTCAGCGGTCTCAGCAGAGAGACTGCTTCTCATCACCTGCAGCTGGACCAGTTTCCCCGCTGGCCACTCCACTGCAGTAGAGAGGGCTCTCTCTTAGATTTGATACATCTTGGTCTTTCCCTTTTAACAAAACTTGACCAGTTCCTGCCTGACTGGGATATCAGATATGACAGTTTGATTCCAATTATTCCAATTGACCTTTGCACACAAACATCCCTCTCACAGCCAGTGTTTGCATTGATGGTTTTGGCAGCTGTGTTGGTCCTGCCTCCTAGATGGATGAGTCTAAAAAATAAAGGCAGCAGCATGTGTCCCTTACTTCCTTTGTAACTCTCCACACCAATCAGTTAGGAGTTTGGTGTGTACAACGCCTGTCTAACCAATGGTGCAGCTTAGAATAAAATCTAAAGAAAATACGTTCAGGGGCAAGAATCTCTCTGAATGATACTATACATAATGGATCAGATTCAGCATTATGAGGGATACCCTTTCAATTTTGTGATTTCATTTCTGAGTTAGATTCTGCAATCACTCTTGGAATAAGACACCTGACATCTAGGCTTTGCTCTCTGTTTTGAGTGTACCCCCATGTCAAAGTCTTTGAAATATTCTGGATTGGAAATGAGATTTCAAGGAAGCATTTAATTGGAAGTGGGTATTATTCCCTTTGAATTGCATCCAAAGCTGCAGTTTTTTAACCTTTCAGTAACTTAGTATCACACAAATCTTTTTCTAATTATACAACAGCCAAGATATGTTAATTTGTAGAATGAATTCTGTTTAATTACAGCAAAAAATGATGGAAACTAAGCTCTGAAGAAGTTATACAAAGGAATCTTTAAGTTAATATCATTTTCTTTTAGATTGTACACAACTCAGCACCTATGAATCCTTGTGAGCCATCTACAAGTTTTACTTTTATTTAAATCACCCGACCATGAAGAACGAGACTTAAAAGAATTTCCTGAGTTGAAAAGAACTGTCCGCTTACTTTATCAAACTCGACTGCTTTGTAGATGAGTGCCTGTTCCTCTGTAGGAATTCTATCATTTGCCATCTTTGTGAGTTTGTACTTTTTAGTTGTCTATTGCAGCATATCAATGTACCCCAAAACCTAGTGGTTTAAGACAAATTATTTCTAGAGAGATAAAGTGACTTTTCCTAAAGGCCTGCTAAGCACTTATCTTACAAAAGTATTCTGATACGGATATTTGCATGTAATTTCTGCTTTTATATATACGGTATGTAATACCCTATAGCTCACTGTCTCCTCTTCTTTGTATTAAGATATTTCACTGGGATATAATTTGGGGTATGTCAAACTAGATGATCTGATTTAAATGATCCTGGGTAACTGAAGGCTTCCACCGTGTACAAATGCTAAAATCGAAATAAGTGAATATTCGTGCTAGGGAAGAGAAGCCCTTCTGGAGCGGAAGACTCCTGGACTCTCTTTACTGCCCTGCTTACCCTCTCCAGAATCGGGTGGGAAGTTAAAGGGTGACTTGTTTGACTGGAAAATGTGGGAAGAATAAACCAGGCAAGCTCCACACACCTGCTCACCCCTCTCTCTGGGGAAGCGACCCGTCTGTCCACAGAGAGCGTGGCTGCGCTCCCCGCTCCAGACTCCTGTTCTATGGAGCAGACCCTCCGTCCCTCACCCTCCCCAGCCCCACTGCCAGTGTGGGGGCAGAAGACTGTCTCATTCCGATGTTTAGTGCTAGGAAGCACAAAAGCATCCTCTGGTGTTACCTTTGTCAGCAAAAATGGTGATAATTTGATCTCCTATCTGCAAACTCTTTGGTCTTTTTTCCCTCCATTCAGATTTTGGGGGGATCTAGAAGGGTACCGTTTACAGAGTCACTGTCAAGCCTCAACAACTCATCATCAACACAACAGCAACTATTATGATTAGTAACACTTGTTGAGCACTCGCTTTGTGTCAGGCTATCAGTTTACTACATTTTCATGTATTATCTCATTTAATTTAATTATGACAAAGCCAAGCCAAAGAAACCACACGATATAACTGGGACTTTCAGTAGCTTTCATAGTTGGCCACCATGAAATCCTCCCCTCCCTGCATGCACATGCCTCACCCCACATCACGAGATGGCGTCTCCTTCCCCTCCCTTTGACTCTAGGCTCACCTTAATGACTCACATAAATAGGACGCAGGGGCAGGGAAAGTGACATTTTGGGACTTCGGAGCCCAGGCCTGAAAAGGCCCAGCAGATTCCACTTCCTTTCTCTGGGGAAGCCAATCCCCTACAATGAATCCTGAATGATGAGAATAAGCTGGAGCGAGGGAGCCCTCATGGAGGAGCACAGAGGAGCCAGACACAGGAGTGAGAAATGTGTAAACCAGTAAATCACTGGTTTAAGTCACTGCGTTTTGGGGCAAGTTGATACACAGCAACAGACAACTGAAACAAAATACAAACTTGCAGACGCCCTTTAAAATGGCAAATGCGGGCTTCCCTGGTGGCGCAGTGGTTGGGAGTCCGCCTGCCGATGCAGGGGACGCGGGTTCGTGCCCCGGTCCGGGAAGATCCCATGTGCCGCGGAGCGGCTGGGCCCGTGAGCCATGGCCGCTGGGCCTGCGTGTCCGGAGCCTGTGCTCCGCAACGGGAGAGGCCACGGCAGTGAGAGGCCCGCGTACAGCAAAAAAAAAAAAAAAAAAAAAAGGCAAATGCACCATTGTTATGGTGTAACAAGAATTTTTAAAGATCAGTAGATGATTTATTAAACCATAAAGTCATGATCTATTTGGACACAGAGTACCTATATGGTCCAAGTCACGCTTTCTTAAATGTCATTCTAAATGAGCCACTTTCAAGGAACAAACGATACCATCACCTCAAGACATCAGCGCCACTCTTATTCAAAAGGATAAAAGCTCTTCGTTGAATAATCAAGGTGATCCCTCTCTATTCCCTGTAGAGATCTCGCCATCTCTTTGCCTCATATTCCATTACCGTAGAGAACAGTTTCTACACCCTGGCTCTCCACTCCTTCCTCTGGGGGGCCCTCCCAACCCCGCATCCTCGGCCCCAAGCTGGCGTACTCACCCTCATTGTCTCTTTAACGCTCTGCTCATATTTTAGCTCAGTGCCCATCACATATAATTTATGATTCACGTAAACTCTGTGAGAGCAGAGACCCGGCCTGTTTTGTTACTGTTGTATTCTAAGCGCCAGAACAGCACCCATATGGAGTGGGTGCTTCACTCATTCGCTTGTTAGTGGTTGAATAAGCGAATGAGTGAATATGCCTTCCCTCCCACCCCAGGCCAGATACTGCTTCTTGGGGTTGAACATCCGATAGCACTTCTTTCACTCTCTCCCTTGTGATGGAGGGGCTGGAAGCCTGGAGGGTCCTAGTCGTACTTGCGGCCAGGGTCCGAATGCAATCCCCTTCTGCCAGATGGACAATCTGTGTGAGATCTGGAGGGCAAGGGGAACCAGGGAGATTCTTCTGCCACCAGCTGTGGTTGACACTCGGATTCAGCGCGTGCTTGTAGAAGCCAGCCAGCTACCCAGTCCCCAGCGGCAGCTGTGATCCTGGCAGTGGCTTCTACATTTTCCTGCCCTCTGGGTGACAGCTTTGGCAATGGGACCTAAATGCCTAATGGTGCCCCTGACTTTCACTCCTTCAACCCTTACACTGTTTCCTACAGTATCTGGAACGGCTTTTATTTTTACTACTGAGTTCTGATAGCTTCACAGACGGCATTCCCTTGAGGGCACGAAATGCCTTGTTCCTCTCCGCATATCCATACCTGCAGTGTCTGGATCACAGTGGAAACTAATAAAGATGATAAGGATAATAATAGCAAACAATGTTTAATAAGTGTCCAGCACAGTTCTAAGTGCTTTATGTCTATTAGCTTATTTAATCTACTCAATAACCCTGTGAGGCAGGTACTACTGTCTTCTTTTAGAGATTATGAAACTGAGAACAAATAAGTTAAACAACATGCTTAAGAAATCACTGCATTACACGGTGGACTGAGGAGTCGTCAAACCTGGCTAGTTTAGCTCTCAAGTCTGTACTTGTATCTAGTATTCTCTCCTGCCTGAATAATGTTTGCTGAAGGACTTGAAGACTCAACCACTAAAATTTTATAATTCATTTATTATAAATGTCCTGTGTGCATTTATCATAAAAGAGCCGTTCACGATATTTTCCTTTAAGACTCTCAACTTTGAAAGATATTCTTGCAGCATCAGAAGAGTATATATATGCTTCTTGTGCTTAACTATTTTTTCTAGTGACTCATAAAAACAATGAAAAAATAAGGAGCCTGGATATTAGCATTGTAGGAAAGGTAAGAAGAACCATGGTAAAGAATATTCATAGGTTTCTTGTGAATTTCTTGACGCACATCGTTCTGCCTCTTGTCTGGGAGCACAAGCTAAAGCCAATGGCCATTGGATGCAGCAACTGTAGGGATTATCTCTTTCTTGTTACTGCGGCTTCTGGCAATTGGAGAATAAGCTTTCCCACCAAGACTCCAAAGGAATGGAGAAGAGAGTCAGGGAAGATGCAAAGACGAGTAAAGTAAAAAGTCTAAGTGGGAATGGACTCAGCATCCAATCATTAACATTGTAGACAAAAGTGCACAATCTTCAAAGATGACCAGTGCATAAATCTGTGTGTGGGGGGGTGGTGAGGGGATGGGAAACAAACAAAAGAGGCATTGGAGGTATCTTTCTCTCCACTCCAGATGTCTCCCGACACACAGAGGGATCTACTAGTAGCCGTGGACAGGGCCGGCACTTATTCCTCAGGGGACAAGTGTCTTTATCTGATGGATGCATTTGGAAGGAAAATCTGAGCACAAACAGCCCAGCCCCTTCTTTCTCTCTTGTAAGTAAACCTGTCATTCTTCTCAGCTCCTCTGTATCTTAAATTTTAGAGGGCTCAACTCTGTCCACGGGGAGGGGTCTGGACTTTGTCCACTCTGATAGTGATGGGGAGGGTAAGTCTGTGCCATTCTGAGGTTCAGTACTGGGAAACCCACTTGTCTCAAGTTAAAAGCCACATTCCCCAGTAAAGAGCCACAGCCCTTACCTGCAATTACAAAATCCCCCCGGTGTTGAAAACAATTTTTTTCCCCAATTCATATGGCCGCAAAACCTGAAGTGACCTCAGTCGATGGTGGCAAAACCTGACCTTGATGGACATGACGCCACTTACCGTCCTTATTACCCCACTTAGAGCTATGTGTCCAATACAACAGCCAATAGTCATGTGAGTCTATTTAAATTTAAGTCAATTACTGTGAAGTATTAAAAATTCAAATTCTTAGTCATACTAGCCACGTTTCAAAAGCTTAACAGCCATATGTAAATAGTGCTCTCACACAAAATAATGCAGATAAAGACCCTCAGCATTGCAGAAAGTTCTACAGTACAGCACTTAGTCATGTTTTCTTATAAACATATTCATATCTGGTTATCAGATATTAATAATAATAAACAGCATATGCACCATTTACCCCCTAAATCTAAAAAAATGTGGAATTGCAAAATCGCATCTGGCCCACAGGATCACAGATAAGGAGTACTGGCCTGCTTCAGCTTTCATTAGTTATAAAGGCAATATTTGGTCTTTTTTCAGGTTTAGACTTTACCTATTATGGACTGAAGGACTGTATCCCCCCAAATTCACATGTTGAAGTCCTAACCCCCCACAATGTGATGGTATTTTGGGGTGAAGCCTTTGGGAGATAATGGTTTAGATGAGGTCATGAGGGTAGGGTTCCATGATGGGACTACTGTCCTTAGAAGAAGAGACACAAGAGTTCTCTCTCCCCCATACGAGGATGAGGCAGGGACTGGAGTGATAAAGCCACAAGCCCACAGACGTCAAGGACTGGCGTCAAAGTAGGAAGAGGCAGAGAAAGTTTCTTCCCTACAGCCTTTAGTGGGAGCACAGCCCTGCCAACACCTTGATTTCAGGCTCTAGACTCCAGAATCGTAAGGCTATAGATTTCTGTTGTTTAAAGCCCAATCTATGGTAATTTGTTATGGCAACCCTAGGAAATTAAGACAGATTTTGGTACCAAGAAGTGGGGTGCTGCTCTAACAAATATCTAAGAATGCAGAAACAGCTCTGGAACTGGCTAGAGGCTAGAAGAGTTTTGAGGTGCGTGCTAGAAAAAGCCAAGCATGCCATGAAGGGACTGTTAAAGGAGACTCTGGTAAGAGCACAGAAAGAAAAGAGGAGAGCTGGAGAGATGGCTTCCCAGAGAATACATAAACAATCATGACCAGACTATCGACGACAAAGGCCTTCTGGTGACTCTCAGAAATGAGAAACATGTTATTGGACAATGGAGAAAAAGTGACTTATAAAGTAGCAAAGAACTGGCTGAACAGTGTTTTGTGGAAGGTAGAATTTAGAACCAATGAAACTGGATGTTCAGCTGAGGAGATTTCTAAGAAAGTATTGCAGGATTGGCTTGGTTTCTCCTAACTCTTTATAGTAAAATGAGAAAGAGATGAACTGAAGCAATAACTGTTAAGCAAAAAGGAACCAGAACTTGATGATCTTGAAAGTTCTCTGTCTATCCATATTGCAAAAAACATTGTTCTGAAAAGAACAGTAAGGGTGTGGTCACACAACCATTTGGTAAAGAAATGAGTATATGTGTGAAGCATGGACCGTCCCCCCTTAACCCCCCCGCCCAGCAGAAACATGGCCAGTGTGAACTGGAGGAGACAGGTTGACAAAAAGGAAGGCTGTCAGACCTCTTAGGCCCTATAGGACTGGAAACGCAGGGCTACTGCCTGTGAACATGTGTTCTTCTTGAAGACAAAGGAAGAATGACCCCAAAGATTCAGAGGTCATCAGGGCTGCCTCCTTAGTTTCAAAGTTGGGGGAGGCATCACCTGGGCTTCAACAGGGGAGGTGGCCTCTGCCTAAAGATTTGGGGGCAGGGCCTCCTGGAGCCTGGGTGGGTGATTCCCTCCCGGCAGAGCCATAAAGATGAGACTGCCACCCCAGCACGTCCAGAAGGCAAAGCATCACATCAAAAAGGATTATTCTAGAGCCTTAAAACCTAATGGCATTTGCCTTGTCAGGTTTCGGATTTGCTTGGAACCCTTCATCCTTTTCTTCCTTCCAATTTTCCCAGTTTTCTCATTCCTTTCGGAATGGAAAACTTTATCCTACGCCTGTCCCCTCATGGTGTCTTGGAAGCCTATAACTTATCTAATAGCTTCACAGCTGGAGGGGAATTTCGCTTCACGATGAGTCCTATCTGGAGTCTCACCCACATATTATTTAGTTGAGACTTTGGGCTTCAGACTTGAGAGTTGATACTACAACAAGACAAGGCTTTTGCAGTTGTTGGGATGCAATAAATGTATTTGGCATGCCAGGAGGACATGAATTTTGAGGGAGGGTCAGGGGCAGAATGTTATGGATTGAGTGTTTGCCCCCCCCCCCCAGTTCATATGTTGAAGCCCTAACTCCCAATGTGATCATATTTGGAGGTGGGGCCTTTGGGAGGTAATCAGGTTTAGATGAGATGATGAAAGTAGAGTCCCCAATATGAGATGTGTCCTTATAAGGAAAGGAGCCTTGGGTAAGAAATGAAGCACAGAAGAGGAATACTATTTAACAGGCCCCTCCAATTTCAGTCACAGGGAGAGAACTGTGCAGGCTCCTCTCCTCTGCATATTCACAGACAATTCAATTCAGGCTAATCACAGTGGAGAAATTTATATGTGCTTTAGAACCACTGTTCCAAGGAGGTATAAGTGCCATTCTGGCAGAGAGACAGTGGTTAAATGACTGGAAAAATTCCAAGGATTAATAAAGATGCCACAGATGGGACTGCTACGTTGGTGGGAGGTGGGACTAGATGAAGTCCAAGGTCCGTCCACGCAAGAGAACGGGGGACAGTTACTCCTCTCCCACACTGGTTCTTCTCGAGTGTCTATCACACAGTGGGGACAGGTCTGATGCAGATATGCTTTTGAATAGGAATGTGTCCTTCAGAGTTCAGAAAATCCTGCCATTTCCTTGAATGCTCCTATGGCTACCTTTTCATGGGGGTAAAGTGGGTCAGGGCAGCTATGGTTCCTTCCTGCTACTCAGCTTCTTGTGGCTGTCAGGCTTCAAGAGGAAGGCCAGCATTTTTGACTACAGCTAGCTGATTTTCTTGACCATATAGGTGTAAGACATTTACAGAAATCAGGCATGGACCTAAGTACCAAGAGAGATGTTTTGAGGCCCCTACAGGCTCCAGCTTGTTTCATTCTGCTAGATGAGTTCAAGCAACTAGCTTAACCTGGTGCCTCAGTTTTCTCCTCTGTAAAATAGGGAGAACACCCTCTGGTCTACCATCCTCACAGGGTTTGAGAACGAAAACCGAACTACTGACTGAGCTAACTTATGTTCTAAAAACATGTATTATCCTAATTACTGATAGGGAAATTTCATACAAGCTTTGTAAAGCAATCTAAGGGAGATCCTTTCTGGATTCTTAAAAGTACTGCTATGAGTTCAACACAGAGAAGCTTTTATTTAGAGCATAAACTGCATTCCCGCTTGTAAAGAAAAGCATGAGATAAAATTCTTTGTCTTAATTTGACAGCGGAGAGGCTCTTGAGTATTGGCCAACAACCTAATACGGGATCGCACCAAAACACAACCATTTGCTTCCTGAGTCATATCCATAAAGATCTGGTGGTAAAGTGCTGTCTCTGACAGAGCATTTACGGAGATCGCAAAGCTTCATGTTCAGGCTCTTAAAAAAAAAATACCTATCTCTGTCTTTTCTATTTAATATACCCTTGGCTCTCCATTTGGGATAAAAGGTGAAGTCCTGCTCCTATTGCAATTTCTCAGGTAAGAGTCACATTTCTGGGCTTTTAAGATCAATGTTCAAGCTGCCCAGCTCAGTGACCAGAAGACATGATTCACCCCCTCTCTTGTCTGCTGTCCTAATGTTAATACACGCTGAAGCTTCTACTGTATTTCAAGAAATGGGAAAACTTATAGAATCACATGTACTGGCTTAAGAAAAATGACATTAATCTTGAATATTAATTCAATATTAAGCTAACTTGATATAAATCCATTATCACTGATTTTTATCCTAGAAATCACAAATGTAAAGAAAAATAAACTACTAATGATATTAGCAGACTTTTCACTGTATTTAAAAACAACTTGTTTAAAGAAAAGTGTTACTTAACTGGTTTTACATCAGCACACTTAACACTTCTTATGAGGTTTTTTTTTTAAGCTCAGGAAAATTAAATTCTCTCAAATACTGCTGTTTTATCAATATTTTTAAAAACAACACCGAAAACTTAAGTTGCAAACTTCCTTAGGTCCTTCAAAATGCTGCACAGCCCCACAGTTTTCTTTATCCAGATTTAAGTAAAAAATCCTGTAAGACATAGTTCAGATGAAAGGAATTTTAAAGAATGTACTGCAGCTTTCAAAAAGCCTCCTTAATTACTAAGTGCTGTGAAACCAAGTTGTAAATTGATAAGAGGACAGTCATACCCTCCCTCAAAAGTGTACAGCCCTTCTAATACTAATCACTGTGGGTTATCTATTTGATTCTTTTCCCAATCCCTTTGTCATAAGGTGAACTGTACCTGAAATTTCTGCTAGCGTTTTATGAAACAGTAATTTTTTTAGAAAGCTATTTTTTTTATAGGTCCTCTGAATGCTTTTTACAGGCAACCAGAACCTTGGGTTTTGCAATGATGACTATCCATATGACTGTTAACTTTCTTTTTTTCCTTTACTTCTTTGTCAGAACCAAGGCTTGTTAGAGTGTAGCAAGTTTCCCATCTCACACGCCTATTTCAGTCTCCTATAAACTCATCTTAGGGCCAAACACTTATTTTTCTGGGAAAGAGCAACTCTTACAGTTTTATCCAAGCCAAGTCAAATGCATCCTACTTTTTCTTCACTTACTGGGAATGAAAGTTAACGTTCAGGACTGTGAATTGATAGGCAGTGATGAGAGAAAACTGACCACCCGGAGCTCAGCCGCTGTGATTTGTGAATGCAATAAATCAACAAGTTTTCATTTAGCAGCTACCAGGGCCCGAGCCTTTAGCTGGAACACGACTGAGAAGGCCAAGTTCTAGACCGGGGCGATCTAGCCCAAGACCCAACTGTAGAGATGAACTCATCCTGAACGCTTCACCTGGAAACCAGCGTCAGCCTGTTTCGAGACCGCACAGCGCGTTTCCCCTCGATCTCTGCGGATCTTGGGTTCACAAGAGTCTCCTTAGCTCCCCAAGACAAAGGGTCCCACTAGCACACCGGCAAGAGGCAAGCCTCGGGGAAACCCATGCTCTCACTTCGCCTCGGCCTGAACAAGTGGCAGAGGAGGGAGCCCCCATTCAGGAATCTGCCGCGGAGCCGAGAGAGCGAGAGGACGTATTATTTGCGTTTCACGATAACCTCGGAGAAGAAACCGCTAAAGGAAAGAAAAACGGGGTGGGGGGGGGGAGTGGCAGGATGAAGCTTCCAGAAGCGTCTGTTAATACCTCGGACATTTCTTAGACCAAGGGAAAAGAACCCAGGGGGCGAGAAATGGGTGTCCCAGGGGAAGTCAGCAGGCAGAAGGAATGAGCGAGGGAAGAAGAAAAGTGATTCAAATTAAAGTCCCAAGCGCTCAGGACAGCCTCGGTATTAGCTAGAGAAAGGGAACGCCGGGGACGCACGGCGCGCCCGGCTGTGCCACGGCACTCTCTCTGGCTCCGCCGCGTAGACGGATAGAAGGACAGACGGACAAGCGCAAGCAAAGGACTTACCTTCAGGGTTGGCGCTGATGAAGACCCGGACGCTGCGGCCGGCTGGCATCAGGTGAGAAGGCAGGGCGGTGAGGTTCCCAGAGAAAGCCGCCCGCCGGAGCGCAGAGTCCCGGGGACAGGGCAGCTTGGTGCCCGCGCCGGCCGGCCACATTGCCTTCAGGGAGGAAGAGCCGCCGACTCCTGCTTCTCGGGTTCCTGCCCGCGGCTCCGCGGAACGGCTAGGTCGATCCCCGCAGGCGGCGCGGCTCAGAGCCGCTCCGAGCCCGAGGCGACGCGGGCGAGCTCCGTGGCACACACCAACGGCCGGCGGAGAGCGGCCATACGGGCCCTCGGGCCCCTCTCACCGCCGCCTCTGCCCCTCTGGGCGTCAGCCTTCGCTTGTTGCCAGGGCTCAGCGCAGTAGCGGGCGAGAGCGGGAGGTCAGCGTGGCGGCGGCTACGGGCGCGGCGCCTCTTTGCGCCAGGAAGCCGAGCCCATGGCCATGTCCCCGCCCGCGCCCGCCGCTAGAGGAGGGGGCGGTCAACGGGGCCCGGACAGAGAGGGCAAGTGGAGCGGACCAAACTTTATCTACAAAAGGCGTCCGGAGTTTATCGCCAGCCGCCTCCCGTGGGGCACAGGAATATCCCGCCACCTAATTAAATTAAGGGCGGTTCTGTTGCGGGGGGCCTCGGGCTGCCAGGGGTCTCCCTGGCTTCTCTGAGGGCGAGCCCGGGCGCTCCTGGCTGCCTCTTCGGTGGATGACCAGAAAGAAATTAGCCCGAGATTTCTGCTACTCCTCCTCCAACTCTACTAAGGGTCAAACAAGCCCTGAGCATTTTCCAAAACGCTCGCATCCCGGCGTCTGCGCGGTTTTTTTTGCCTAAGTGCTGGGAATTCCGCCTCAAAGTTAGACGCACCACGGAGCCCGGACTCCCAGGGATCGAAGCACCAAAACTCGGGACCGTCTCGTGCGTCCTGGAGGGAATATCACCGTCGCCGTTTCTCCTGGCGCAGGTGGCGAGTCCTGCCGCTCCGTTCACTCTCCACGCCCAGCAGAGCCGGGGGTTTTTATAGCGAAGCAGCGCCGCTCACGTGCTCCTCGCCGCGTGCTCACGGAACCTTTTCTAGAGCCGATCTCCGCAGCGAGCCCTCCCGAGGTCTCTAAGTATCCAGGGGTTATTTCCTGCTCCCGCCCGGGCACATCCCCGGGCCATTCCGCCAGTCCGGAGGCTCCGGGGCCCCGCCGCACGGGAGGATGCCGGGAGCCCCGCGCGCCCTGGAGCGCGCCTGGGCTCCGCAGACCAGTGTGGACTCGGGGGAGCGCCGCCCCGCGCAACGTCCCGCAAAGTGCAGGTGGCCACGGATTGGAGCCAGGTGCGAGAGATCAGAGTTGGCGTGGAGCAGCTTTTCCAAGTTCGTGCAGAGCGTGAGTTGGCTCCACCTGACGCTGATCCAACGTGGCCAGAGCGCATGGGGGGACTGTTGCCTGGGGTCGGGGCGTGAGGTGGACAGTGCAAGGAGTCTGATCCACGTCCGGGGTGACGTGAGATATAAAGGGACCGAGCCATAAAATTGCCATCTCCGGGCCGCACTTCATTGCACCTCCAAAATTCTGCAAATCCCGGGGCACGAAGGAAGTGTGATTGTGCTGTGGGGTGGCGGAAGTGAGCAGGGCGTGCTTAGAGCCTTAACTGGACTTTGGTCTCCAAACCCCTTATGTTGAGCTTTAGGGCAGGAACTCCTGGCTTTTAGAGAGGAAGAATAGCTTTTCCAAATCTTTGAGATTGGGGAGGGGCGGGTGGGCACAGGGTGAAGGTAGCTCAACTGCTGGTTTTAGCCTCTCACCTGGGGCTTCTGCTGTAGGCAGCTCCTGGCCTCCTCCTGGCCTGCACTTCTTCTGGGCCCAGCTGGTGGCAGTGAAGTCCTACGCACGGCTGTTTATTTTGTCACCCCGCCGCATCACCAGCACACACTTTCTGGGGTAACCTTTTCGGAGAATTGGGTCTCTGGGTTTTTAAGGCTGCCTCTTCAGTACTGAGAACCAGGGGGGCAGGCAGCAGTCCTTACTTTGTAATAATTTGATGCAACCAATAAAGAAAACCTTGAACGTGCCCATGTATTAGTTCAACTGATCCCATTTAGCAAATTATCTCCTTCCTCTCTCCAACCTCATTACTCCCAGGTGGTAACTTTCTTCAGCAGTAAGGATAACTCTCTGAAAGCTCTCCTGATGTCCCAGGAGGTTCGGACTGGGCTCTCTGGAAGAGGTTATGAATATACAGTGTCTATTACAGTATCATCCTTTATGAATATACAGTATTTGTTACTGGAGAAAGGAGAGCCAGGACCACTTTATGCCTGATCTCAGTGTTGTTTATGAGACTGATGAGGAGTTGCCAGATTGTCAAGGGCTTGCCGGCCTTCCCCTCCTTCTCGTCCACCCCCCCCCCCCCCCCCCCCCCCCCCCCCCGCCTCCTTATCTGGTGGTTTCTCTCTTAAAAATCAAACTAGTGGGGCTTCCCTGGTGGCGCAGTGGTTGAGAGTCCGCCTGCCGATGCAGGGGACACGGGTTCGTGTCCCGGTCCGGGAAGATCCTACATGCCGCGGAGCGGCTGGGCCCGTGAGCCATGGCCGCTGAGCCTGCGCGTCCGGAGCCTGTGCTCCGCAACGGGAGAGGCCACAACAGTGAGAGGCCCGCGTACCGCAAAAAAAAAAAAAAAAAAAAAAAAAATCAAACTAGTGTTTGTGTCTTCTGACCTTTGTTTCAGATCTCAAAGTGTTTCACTTTCTTAGGATGACTTTGGGATTTTGGGCAGCCTCTATAACCTAATTAAGTGTTCTAGACAGGCCGAAGTTTAGCAGCTGCCAGTGTCACTGCAGACCAAGGATGCAGAGGAGAGAGAATTGCACGGTATCTGTGGGACCAAGCTTCCAAAGGCTCCCAGCACAGCCAGCTTTGCGTCAGGTTGAGCCGGCTGCTGTCTTTGGGTTATCAGGGCGGTTTCTACCTAAGGATACCCAACCCCCCCGCCCGCCCCCAAATGCACACTTCTACCTTCTTCTATTCTGTCTCTTGTTAACATTGGATAGCCTAAAAACAGAGATTCATTCATTAGCATGCAGATGGCATAAGGGAAGAGTCACTCATGGTGCAAACATTTTGTTATGAATTAACTAGATCTGTTTCCCACCCTGAGGAACTGTAGGCTGTACAAGTGGAGGGTGGGGAGGGAGAGAAACTGGAAAGGGAAGGGAAAGAGTGGGCATGAATGTGGAAGGCAGGCCCTGACTTACAGTATGGAGACTGCTCTGTTTTTATCTGTTTAAAACACTTTACAAACATGTTATTATTACTCCCATTTTACACACACAAAAAAACAAGGCTCAAAAAAGAGAAATGACTTACCCAAAGTCATATAACTAGTTAATGCTTGAGCCGGGATCCAGGTACTGGGACCCCTGTCTCAGTAGTCTTTCTAACACACCACCATTGTTTTCTAATTTTGCCCAGGTCTGACCCTGGCTGGCATCTTTAGTAACCTGAAAAATAGGTGTTCAGGCCTGTGTTCACAGGTGTGGAAGGCTGGTTATCACAGACCAAATAGGAAAGAAGTTCTGCCACAAGATCACACAAGACTAGACTCTTCCAACTTGTAGGATGTTGATCTGATGACAAAGACTTCCAAGTTCCTTGTTTTCCTTGGGTCCTGTCTTTTCCTCATAAGACCACAGGTAAACCCATACCATGCCTGAAGTTGGCTGGAGCATCTAGAAAAGCACCTAGAAATAGAAATAGGAAAATAAATGTACATGAAAAATGGGCTTGGGACCAAGCTTGTGATCAGGAACAGGTATTCCCCTCTCCATCCTCTCACTCACCCCACTTTGCAGGCCAGAGGACCACAAAGAGGTTACTATCTTTATAAACAGTGATGCCAGCCCTTGATAAAACAGGGCTGCTCAAAGGTTAAATTACTGCCAGGTTCATTCTACTCGTAAAGCTAGAAGGATTCTTTGCAGTCAAGGAATCCAACTCCCCTTAGTATATAGATAGTGCCCCTCCCACAAAGTAATTTTATAAAACAGGAGGAAAGAAAACTAATGTCTAATAATATTGATATGTTAAGCGTCTGTAAGCTAGACACTGTATAAAGCTTTTAATAGGTTTCTCACTTAATCCCACTGTATCTGGGATCTGGGCCAAATACCTCCCATCTTCCCACTTGATGTCCCTTCTTGGACACAGTTGTCCCTTGTATACCTCTTGTGATGTATGTGCAGGCTGCTTGTTCCAAAGTCCATGGTATGCAAATGTACCTCACCTACTTCCCTTTCCTGTGAAAGCTGGTGATTTTTCACCCAGCTACATGGCTGTATCACATGTTCAGTTCATTCTGCTTAGATAATGGGTGTGGTGATCATAAAGAACATTGACTCTGACCCAGCAGAAGGAAGATACATCATCCAAACTGTATTTACCTGCATGTACATTTGCATTTCTGTACATCAAATATTCTGGCCTGAATGCTTCTGGACCGGTGTTCTGCATTTTTCCTATTGTGGATAGAAGTGGAAATAGAGCCCCTAGTGTTATAAAGATGACCAAATTAACACACCATACTACTGTATTACACAAAATCTAGCCAGTGAAGCCAACCATGTGTTTTTGTGTTTCCCAAACTTGTAGAAGTGTTTTAAACTTAATGTTACATTAAAGTTCACAGTTGCTCTCTGATATGGGTGATAAATATTTGAATCTCTTTGCTAAAATGAGAAATGGATTATGCAGGGTCACTCAAGCAAGGAATCTGTTTTCCAGAGTTCCAGCTCAGGATATAATCCAGACCATCAGGAACCCACTTACTTGTTTACAAAATGGAAATTTTCAGTTTATGTGAGATTTGTCAGCATAACAATTTGCCAACAGAGATTGTTGATTCAGAGGTGTCTGCAGCATGATAGAATTCACAGCAGCTTGGTTTTAAATAAAGTTACACCTTTCTGAAATTGCTATCTGATGTCTTCATGACTCAGAAATTCTAACTTTATATCCACCCCCTTCCAATTCTGTGTAATGTATTTTCTGAGCAGTCTGCCTCTTACAACCTTCTATACAATTACATTGTTATGAGAGCACTATGTACGTCATACAAAGTAGAAGAAAGTAAGGTAAGTTTCTTAATAAAAAATCTGTATCATGACATTAGTCACAAATACAGTACCTTTAGACACCCTCTTCTCTCTTCTTCCATCATTTGATACTTATTTGGAAATCACTCTTTGCAAAGCACTTTCATACCTGTTAACTCATTTTGATTCTAACCCTGTGAAGTAGGTTCTGTATTAACTATACTCCACCCTACTCCCCATTTTTCTAATATGAAAAAGCGGATCAAGCAATTTTAATGGCATGTCCAAGTTCACTCAGTTGGTGGATGGTAGAACCAGTCTAAAAACTGGATCTCTGAACACCAAACTATAGGTTAATTATAATATACCACGTGGCTACCAATATATAACACGATCCATTTGGCCAAATTGATAAACATCATTTGCATTTTCTATACATTTTATACTAGTTGTTAAGAAAACCAAATAATATAGTGTATAAAACACTCTGCTTGAATGGCAATGTTAGGTACATTTACATTGGTTTTTATATTTTTACTGAGCAAAAGCTAAATCCATATCATTGAATTCTATTAACAGCTCAGTTTTATGTGTTTTTTTGTTTGTTTTTTTTTGCGGTACGTGGGCCTCTCACTGTTGCGGCCTCTCCTGTTGCGGAGCACAGCACGCAGGATCAGCGGCCATGGCTCACGGGCCCAGCCGCTCCGCGGCATGTGGGATCTTCCCAGACCAGGGCATGAACCCGTGTCCCCTGCATCGGTAGGCGGACTCTCAACCACTGCGCCACCGGGGAAGCCCACAGCTCAGTTTTAAAGATGAGTACAACAGGCTCAGAGAGCTTAAATGAGTTTGTTTGAATATATACCCAGGAGTGGGATTGCTGGGTCATGTGATAGTTCTATTTTTAATCTTTTGAGGACCCTTTATACTGGTTTCCATAAAAGCTGTACCAATATACCTTCCTACCAACAGTGTACAAGGATTCTCTTTTCTCCACATCCTTGCCAACCCTTGTCTTTTATTTTTTAAATAACAACCTTCCTAATAGGTGTGAGGTGATATCTCATTGTAGTTTTGATTCACATCTCCCTGACAGTGATTTTTTCATTGTCATCATTTTTTCATTGGTGTCTTTTCATATATCTGTTGGCCATTTGTATGTCTTCTTTGGAGAAATATTGATTTAGTTCCTTTGCCCATGTTTTAATTGGGTTATTTAATTTTACTTTTTTTTGCTATTAAGTTGTATGAGTTCCTTATATATTTGGGGTATTTATCCCTTATAAGATATATGGTCTACAAATATTTTCTCCCATTCTGTTGGTTTGTTGATGATTTCCTTTGCTGTGCAGAAGTTTTTAGTTTGATATAATGTCACCTGTTTATTTTTGCTTTTGTTGCCTGTGTTTTTGGTGTCATACCCAAAAAAATCGTTGCTAAGATCAATAGATAAAACAATCCTAAAATTCATATAGAAGCACAAAATTCTCTGAAGAGCCAAACCGATCTTGAGCAAGAAAAACAAAGCACATTTGTTTTTCAAATCACATTTCCTGATTTCAAATTATAGTACAAAGCTATAGCAATCAAAACAGTACAGTTCTGGCATAAAAACAGACACATCAACCAATGGAACAAAATAGAGAGCCCAGAAATAAACCCATGCATACACAGTCAACTAATCTTTAACAAGGGTGCCAAGAATACAAAATGAGGAAAGGATAGTCTCTTCAATAAGTGTTGTCAGGAAAATTAGATATCCATAGGCAAAAGAATGAAAATGTCCCCTTTTCTTACAACATGAAGAAAAATCAACTCAAAGTGGATTAAACCTAAGACCTGAAATTGTAAAAGTCCTAGAAGAAAACAGAGGGGAAAAGTCGTTTTTAAAAATGATTTGAACACTACTTGCTGGGTTATAAGATACTCAGGGGAGTAAAACTATAATAAATAGGAAGTGGTAAGTCAAAATAGAATTTTGCCACCTTTTCTGAATAATTGTGCTAATAAGGATATGACAATAAAATTTACTAACCATAATCCAATATGTGGTTCAATTCAAAGAATAAACTATCATTTGAAATCAAGTGTTTGCTTTATATATGGTTTAGATAGAAAATAATAAATCAGCCATCTGCCCAATACAGGGTTTTTGGTGGAAAACAACAGAACTGGTGCTGATTGGCTTAAGCACATAAGCAATTTTCTGGAAAATTATTGGATAGTAATAACATTGCTGGGAGGGATGAAAAACCAGGCTTGGAAAATGGGAGGGGACCAGAAGAGGTCAGCTCATTGGATCCACAACGTAGTGTCACAAGAACAGACACTTAGCACTGACACTGCTGCTGCTGCAGCCTGAACGCTGCAGTACACCCCTGCCACCACCAGTACCATTCGCTGGATACCACCACTGGCACCATTGCCACTGGGCACTAGATGTTACCATCACTATTGCCCTGTAATCTTCACTCTGGATTCTGAGGCCAGGAAGCCAGGGAGAGTGACTATCTGTCCTGCATCTAGACGCAGGCAGTACAGAGTTTTCTAAACACTAGAAGGAGGTTCAGAGGTCAGATGGTTAAAACCTTTACACACCTCCCCGAGCAAGTGTACAGTATCTGTTCTTATATGGCCCAGAACATCTGGATGCTGTGGACAAGGGATGAATTGAATGCTTTTTGTATTTCTAGAATAAAATTAGGATAATGATGCTCTACCTCTTTAAGACTCAGATACCTGAAAAAGCTCACCTCTCTTGGACCACAACCAAGAATAACAAAGTGAGCTAAGAACAATCCTCTAAGCAACCACACTATCTGTTACAACGTTCACACACTGTTGCTCGTTCCCTTGACTCGTGGGAGATCCCAGAGGCTCTCTGTCAGGGTCTCTTCACATGTACTATATTCACAATTCAAACAAGCTGGGTTTTCCTGGTTGGCAGAACCACAGCAGATTCGAGACAATGAATTGGAAGAGGAAGGGATGCTACCTGGAAATGAGAAATGACTGTTCACAGCAGAGTCAGAAACCATATGACAGCAGAGGTAATATGTACACAAACACACACACACACACACACACACCAGTCAGTGATCTAGGGACCACTTAATTTTGGAACAGTAGAACTCTATACATCTCAAAATGGGACAGACAAAGAATGAATAGATTCTGAAATTGAGACAGACTAACTTCAGGATATTGCAAGTACTTGGGGATAATTTTCAGCAGCAAAAACTTAGAGAGTTTAGACAGAAAGGCAATTGGCACTTGTGATATCCAGTAGTAAACATCAAGTAGTTGGAGATCAATAGCAAATGAAGAAGGCAGAGATTCAGTTCTCTTATCTCCAAGAAGAACATTGTAGGGCACTTTTACTTCAGTGCCTGAAGCAGTGGTGGTGGTAGTAGTAGTAGTAGTAATAATGCCAATGACAATAATAGTAATAAAGTAAACACTTAAATGACTTTCACTGGGCTAGATATGGTTCTATGAGTTTATAGACATTAACTTATTTAATTCTAAGCTGTCATCCCTTAGAAGAAGGCACTATTATTATTCCCATTTTCCATATGAGGAAACTGGGGTGAGGTAATGTCAAGATGCTTGCCTAGATCACGCAGGATGTGGGGGGGTATGTACTTTAATGCAGGCAGTCTGGTTCCAGAGTCTGAGTTTCAAACATTATGATATACTCCATCTCTAGATGCTAGGTAGCATATACCAATGTAATTATCCAGGCAAAGGAGAACTAGCTCAAGACAAGGAAAGTAGGAGGAAACTCAGGTTGCAAAATTTGTCTTAAAGGTAAGGGAATGGAGGTAATAGTCAATGAATGTTTACTCTGTGTTGCATTCATTACCTTCATTATCTCATATGGCCTTCAATATGCCATATGATACTGTTACTCGTTTTACAAAGGAAAAATTTGAGGCTTGGAGAGGTTAAGTAATGATCCATCCTCACAGAGCTTGTTAAGCAATGAAGCTGGGATTCAATCTCCATTCACTTTCTGCTACAGGGGGGCACTGCCTTTAAACAGTGCAAAAGCCAGTTGCAAGAATGAGGTATTAAACTTGTCCATTCATATATTCATCCATTTTATTTATTTGCTTGTTTTATTTGTTCATTTATTCTTTAAACACTTCCTGTTAAGCATTTCTTTGTTCCAAGGACAAACCCTGTTCTCAGGCAGTCCAATCTAGTATGGGACTCTAAAAAGATGTTATCTGTGTAGAGGAAGACTCTAATGAAATGACCATCAATCAGTTTAGAGGTTTCTTAAACATTACTAAACCCAGTAAGACAAGTACATACTTGAAAAGACATCAGTTGACACTCTAGGATAAAAGGGCTGCATGGAAGCAAAGAGTCACAATGCCCAACAATGCAAGAGCAAGAATCTAAAAGGGGTTTCATGGGCTCTACTCAAAAGGGTAGTGGGCTATAATAGCAGGATGTGGGTTTTGGAAACAAATTGATAAATGCGGGTTCCAATACTGGCTTCGACATTTAGAAATTGTGGCTATAGCCTAATAAGTTTTCTTCTCTAAGCCTCAGTGCCCTTCTCTGTGAAATGGACATGAGTTGACTACTTTTCAGTGGTGAACAGTAAACGTGTTAAAGGACTTAGCACAGTGCCTGGTATTCAGGGATGGTGATTATTATTAGAAGAGAAGCCCAGCTAGACATAGTTATTAATTTAAAAGGGGATCGTGACAACAAAACTATGTCAGGTTTTTAAAACTTTGTAATTTTTAAAAATTTTAATTTATATTGATAAGGTCTAGTAAAAACAAGCAAACAAAATCAAACAAACCAGTCAATGACTACAATTCCATTTGAGGAATTTTGGCTGTTTGTGTCTTGTTTCGTGTATTTGGGGATGAGGGTTGCAGGTCTACCAAAAGGAGCTGAGGACGTTGGATTTTACTCTACAGGCAGTCTAGCTGAGATGAGAAAATCTAGGTAAGACATGAGCTAGAGCAACATGAAAAATGGCAAGAGAAGTACATTGATTCCTGGGCCTGTGGCAAAGCAGAAAAGGAGATCACAGAATGCCAGAAACTATCTTGCAATTTAAAAGTGGAAAACTCATACTGTTCCTGATATTGAGGTCCAAGATCAAAACAGAGCCAGGAACAAGGCTCATAATAGATTCATGCTCAGTAGCTAGTAAGTATCCTTCAGCTAGGAGTTGGGGGACTCTAGGAGCCTGGGTCGATGCAGTGTAGGTACTGCTGAAGCTCTAAATGTGAACAGAGGAGGGATCTGGGAACAGGCAGCATCAATTACTTCTTAGCTCTGGCACTTGCTATTTCCTCTCTAGGCTTTAGCAGTAACCAGTAGCCTCTGGATTGATCTTTCTATCTTCATTCTCAACTCTCCAGTACAGCTTTTCACAAATATTCTGCTCTTAACTTTTATTTCCTGTCTTCTCTCTACTCTTCATTTACCAATTAACTTTGACTAAATCAAGGTGTAAAACTCAGTATTGTAGTTTTTGGTACTGAATGGCTTCACTTCCATCCTTCAAGGCTTATCCTTTCCAAGTCACTCTCACAAAAGCCTTCCCTGATTTTGCCAACTAAATGGAATCCATCTCTGTTTTGCTCCATCTAATGTTTGCATTACTGATATAAAGGCAAGGTTATGTTGCAATAACAACCAACCTTTTCTTTTCTTCAGTATCGTACCAGAGGTTCTAGAGAGGGCAATTAAGAAAGTAAAATAAATAAAAGACATTAAATTAGAAACAAAGAATAAAACTTTATATTTACAGACAACATGATCTTCTATGCAGAAAATCCCAAGAAAGCTACTAAAAAATACTAGAATAAATGAATTTAGCAAGGTTACAAAAATCAATTGCACTTCCATACACTAGCAATGAATAATACAAGAAAGAAATTAAGAAAGCAATTTCACTCACAATAGCATCCAAAAGAGTAAAAGCTCATTAAAAATAAACTTAGCAAAAGAGGTGCAAGACCAAAAGCAACAAGACATTGTTGAAAAAAATAAAGGAAGATCTAAATGAATGAAGATGCTTTATGTTCATAGATCAGAGGATTCAGTATTAAGATGGCAATACTCCCCAAATTTATCTACAGATTTAATGCAATTCCCTGAAATTCCAGCTGGTCTAATTCCTTCCCTCCTTCCCCCTTCCTTCCTTCCTCCCTCCTTCCCTCTTTCTTTCTTTCTTTCTTTCTTTTTTTCTTTCTTTCTTTCTTTCTTTTTCTTTCTTTCTTTCCTTCTGCAGAAATTGACAGGCTTACTTTAAAATTCATGGAAACGCAAAACCTACACTAGTCAAATCCATCCTTGAAAAGGAATGACAAGATTGAAGGACTTTACACTACCAGATTTTAAAACCTATTACAAAGCTACAGTAACTATGTGTGGTACTGGCATAGAATAGATACATGTGTGGTACATATATACAATGGAATATTACATAGCCATAAAAAGGAATGAAATTGGGTCATTTGTAGAGATGAGGATAGACCTAGAGTCTGTCATACAGAGTGAAATAAGTCAGAAAGAGAAAAACAAATATCATATATTAACACATATATGTGGAATCTGGAAAAATGGTACAGATGAACCTATTTGCAGGGCAGGAATAGAGACACAGATGTAGAGAATGGACATGTGGACATGGCAGGGGAAGAGGAGGTTGGGACGAATTGGGAGATTAGGATTGACATATATACATTACCATGTGTAAAATAGATAGCTAGTGGGAACCTGCTGTATAGCACAGGGAGATCAGCTTGGTGCTCTGTGATGACCTAGATGGGTGGGATTGGGGTGGGAATGCAAGGGAGGTCCAAAGGAGGGGATATATGTATACATATAGCTGATTCACTTTGTTGTACAGCAGAAACCAACACAACATTGTAAAGCAATTATACTCCAATTAAAAAAAGAATAGAATTAGAAGAATAGAATTAAGAGACCAGAAAGAAATTCTTATGTTTATGATCAATTCTTTTTGATGAAGGTGCCAAGACAATTCAATAGGAGAAATAAGAACCTTTTCAACAAATGGGTCTGGGGCAACTGGATATCAACATGCAAAAGAATGAATTTAGACCCCTACTTCACACCACACATAAAAATGTACCTGAAATAGATCATAGATCTAAAGGTAAGAGCTAATGCTATAAAACTCCTACAAGAAGTCATAGGAGTAAATCTTTGTGACCTTGGCTTAGGCAAAGTTTTCTTAGATATAACATCTAAAGCACAAGTGATAAAAGAAAAAATCAAAACATTGGACATTGTCAAAATTAAAAACCTTTGTCTTGCAAACATATCATCAAGAAAGCGAAAAGGCAACCCACAGAATGGGAAACAATATTTGCAAATCAAATATTTGATAAGGGACTTGTGTATAGATTATATAATGGACTTTTCTAACTCAATAATAAGAAATATACCAGTTATAGGGGCTTCCCTGGTGGCGCAGTGGTTGAGTATCTGCCTGCTAATGCAGGGGACACGGGTTTGAGCCCTGGTCTGGGAGGATCCCACATGCCGCAGAGCAACTGGGCCTGTGAGCCACAACTACTGAGGCTGTGCATCTGGAGCCTGTGCTCCTCAACAAGAGAGGCTGCGATAGTGAGAGGCCCGTGCACCGCGATGAAGAGCAGCCCCCACTTGCCACAACTAGAGAAAGCCCTCGCACAGAAACGAAGACCTAACACAGCATAAATAAATAAAAATAAATTAATAAACTCCTACCCCCAACATCTAAAAAAAAAAAAAAAGAAATATACCAGTTATAAAATGATCAAAGAATTTACTAGACATTTCTCCAAAAAAGATTTACAAATGATGAATAAGTACATGAAAAAATGAACATCATTACTCATTAGGGAAATGCATATCAAAAGTACAGTAAGATACCATTTCATACCCACTTAAATGACTATAATAAAAAAAGCCAGACAATAGCAATTGTTGGTAAGGATGTGAAGGAATTGGAATCTTTAAGCATTGCTGATGCAAATGTAAAATGATGCAGTCACTTTGTTTTTGTTGTTTTTTAAAAATAATTAATTAATTTTTAAAACTGCGTTGGGTCTTCGTTGCAGCACATGGGTTTCCTCTAGTTGCGGCGAGTGGGAGCTACTCTTCGTTGCGGTGCGCGGCTTCTCATTGCAGTGGCTTCTCTTGTTGCAGAGCACGGGGTCTAGGCTTGCGGGCTTCAGTAGTTGTGGCTCACAGGCTCTAGAGCACAGGCTCAGTAGTTGTGGCGCATGGGCTTAGTTGCTCCACAGCATGTGGGATCTTCCAGGACCAGGGCTCGAACCCATGTCCGCTGCATTGGCAGGCAGATCCTCAACCACTGCGCCACCAGAGAAGTCCCTGATGCGGTCACTTTGGAAAGTAGTTTGGCAGTTCTTCAAAATGTTAAACATGATTATCATATGATCCAGCAATTTCACCTAGAGCAATTCTAAGATAAACAAAAATATATAACAACACAAACTTTTACAAAAATGTTTGTAACAGCATTATTCATAAATGCCAAAAAGTGGAAACAACGCAAATGTCCAACACGTGGTGAATGGATAAACAAAATGGGTACGTACATACAATGTATTCAGCAATAAAAAGGAATACATTACTGAGAGATGCTACAACATGGATGAATCTCCAAAATAATCTGCCTGGTGAAAGAAAACAGTCACAAAAGACCACATATTGTACACGTCAATTTATGTGAAATGCCCAGAATAGGTAAATTTATAGAGACAGAAGTAGATTAGTGATTGCCTAGGGCTGGGAAGATGAAGGAGAAATGGAGAGTGAGTGCTCATGGGTATGAGAGTTCTTGTTGATTAAATCTTCTAAATGATGTTGTTCTGATGAAATTGTTCTAACATTAGATTATGGTGATGGTTACATAACTTTGTAGATGTACTAAAAACTACTGAATTGTATACTTTAAACAGGAGAATTTTGTGGTATATAAATTATACCTCAATAAAACTGTTTAAAAATCACAGTGTTTTAATACAACGAAAGTTTCTCACTCATGCTGCATATCCAGTGAAGGCTGGGAGAGGAGCTTTGCTCACAGTGGACACTTTAAAACCCTGGCTGATGGAAGCACTACTTTCTCATATACTTCTATGATCACTAAGGTAGAATAAAAGGAATGTGGTGAATTGCCTTATTGGCCCTTAAGACCTCCACCTGGAAGTTATACACATCACTTCAACTCATGTTTCATTAGCCAAAAGAAGTCACATGATCACACCTAACTTTAGAGAGGGTAATTTCAACTCAACTATATACCTAGGAGAAAAGAACTGGAATATTTGTGGAGTATTTTAATGAACACCACATTGGTCTTATCTTCTTTCCTAGGTTTTAGTTCCTGAGCACAGTGATACCATATTTCCTCACTGCCATAGTTTCCTTAAGTTCTTTTTTTTCTTTTTGAATAAGATGGAGGTATTTACATGAGTAAGATTAAAAAGAACACACACACACACACACACACACACACACACACCAGTCTAGAATAGTACTTTCTTCACAGTAAATGTTTCATAATTATGTGTCAGTAGAATAAATGAACATGAAATGATTAAGCAACAGTGCAGAGCCATGCGTGATTAATAGCCCAATGTGTGGATTAAGGATGACTACAGTAGGAGTTCGGAAAAGAGGAGATCAAAGTGAGTGGAGGTGGCAGATGCACAGTAACGGATGTTCCCAATCTCTATCTCTGGTATCAGTACAGATGGATCACTAAGAACTGCTGCAGTGACCCAGATGGACGGTGTTATCTGTGTCACAGTTTGTTTTCTTCCCAGATATGGGTTGGGCAGAGACCTGCGAGCTTAATTAGGGCAGTAAAGAATAGGATCCAAATCACTTAACCTTTCTGAATCTCATTTTACAAATCAAGATTGTCAAATGTAGCTGTGTAATGCCTTAAAGCCCTGTGATTAAATATGCTATTAGTATTGTACGCAAAATCTATCAGAGAGTAAAACAGTACTTCACGCGTATGGAGTTGTTGAATATGTCAAAGTTTTAATAGCCGTCTGGAGTTAAACCTGTGTTCTGCTGAATTTAGAGTTTTCACAGACATGCTTTAATGAAGAACCCCTTCTTTCCAGAAATTCATTAGGCTGTTACACATACACTTGAGTCATTTTTACATCATGAAGAGGTTACTAAATTAAAAGGATTGCTGAGAGTACTTTCAAGGCATTGCTAATTCTTTCAATGTATATGGACTTTCAAGCAAAAATTTAATGCTGTGTTGACTGGAAGAAATCAAAATCTCTCCTTCCTTCACATTCTTATTAGATATATATCTTAATTAATTTCAATTCTTAAGGAAAGGACCTTTTCCCTCAAGAAAGCTTTTTACATGTCCATTGTCAGTACTGGTTGTTTTTTTAATATATATATTTATTTATTTTATTTATTTATTTTTGGTTGTGTTGGGTCTTCATTGCTGCACATGGGCTCTCTCTAGTTGCGGTGAGCTGGGGCTACTCTTCATTGTGGTGCACAGGCTTCTCATTGCCGTGGCTTCTCTTGTTGTGGAGCACGGGCTCTAGCCATGTAGGCTTCAGTAGTTGTGGCACGCGGGCTCAGTAGTTGTGGCTCGTGGGCTCTAGAGCACAGGCTCAGTAGTTGTGTCCCTGTGGCTTCCCAGACCAGGGCTCGAACCTGTGTACCCTGAATTGGCAGGCGGATTCTTAACCACCGTACCACCAGGGAAGCCCCCTGTATTGGTTGTTACAGTGACCAAAATCACCTAATAGTAGCCACGCTCCACTACCTGGTTTGCAGACAACTCTAAACACAGGGAGAACAGTTAACTTATTCCTAGAAAATAGTCTCATTTTTTAAATATTCAGTTACAAGTTTTTTTTTCTGTTAAAAATATTTCTTTCCTTCTACCACCAGAAGGGAACAGTAAAAATTTGGGTTAAAAAGTCAGGAAAACAACAACAACAAAACCACTTACCACTAGCACATGTAAGTCTTAGTTTAATCTATTTTAAAATGAGAAAAAATAACTAAGAGATATGGGAGCAGATTTCAATTTTTGAAAACTTATGATTATGGAAAGAATAGGGAAATATGAATCATTTGGAAATAGGAATAGTGAAGAAGCTATAAATTAAAATTTACACAGCCTACCTTAATAGTTAGGTTTTTGGAAAGATGTAGAATGTCTACTAGGAGTGAAAAGCAAAAACATTTTCTTACCATAATCACTTATTTGAGCTTTTTATTTGGAATTACACAGCAGTTAGCACAGAGGAAGTTCTTAATACATGCTTCTAGAATGAATTGCCCATACCATTTCAAATGATCTTGGAATATATTCAAAATAAAAGACAAGTAGTTTCATCTAGCAACAGCGCATATTAACACCAAGAAAGCCATATGTGGAACAGAATATTTTTAGTATTTCGCTAAGGGAGCCACACTACAGTTAATTCTGCAAAAAGTAAATACCTTCACAGCCTAGAGTTGCAAGGACAATCATGAATACTACCACAGAAATATCCATAAAGAACTTCTCATGTAAACTGATAAATACATTAACATCTATCTTTTGCCTATTTGCTTGTTGCATCAGTGGAGAAGTGGCAAAATCAGTCATGTGACACTTTGCCCCTATTAGATAAACACAGCTTATTTCAGCAAGAATTTATTGAGCACCTAATACATTTTTGTACTGTGATGTCACCAAGCATATAGACTTGAAGAAAAAGACTGATTGAAGAAGAACCTTGAGGAAAGACAGATAGAGGGAGGAAAAAAAATGACATTAAAATTTTACTCAAAATAAAAGGAGCAACAATTGATATTTACTTTATGCACCGTTATTTTCTAATCCCCTTACTCCATCTGACTCAAGACATGAGAATTATAGTAAGTCAAGAAAGCTCTCCATCTGTTAAAAATGCAGATTAAGCACTTAATCTTGTGGGCAGCCACACAGAGCACCAAGAAATTTCTCACAATTGAAATAGTAAAAGCAGGATCCCATCTTTAGTTAAGTGTAGCTGATACAGATTTTTGAATGATCTCTACTGTATTAATAGATAGGTTTGCAAATATCTCCAAGGGTCTAGTGCTCCCCTTTGTTCTCAAGTGAGATGAAATACACTATGCAACTGGCATGACACTCACAAACTAGGAAGACAATTTGCCATGCATTATAAGTAAATTATAAGGTAGATACTTGCTGTGTGTGCCACTCATCTTTGCCTCCTTGCTGTCCCACTCTGTGACCTACTTTCACATGGATGCAGTGCTAGCTCTGGCTGCTGTGTTCATATAACACTAAATCAGTACCTCCACTTTTGATCAGTTCAAGGGTGGGCTTGTCAAAAGTCCTTTCCCTGGGAATTTGGGTGTCTGGACCTGTAACAGGTAAATCCAGGAGGCATCAGTGGTCATGTTTCTAACACGTGCACCAGAGAAGTAATGGAAGCTGGGTAAGACAGAGTCAGAGCAGGTCAAGGACTACAGTAAGCACCAGAAGGAGAGAAAGAGCTGGAAAGCAAGAGAGAAGAGTGAGAGAGAGAGAGAGGGAAAGGCATGCAACGGACACATAGACAAGAGGGAAGATGTAGAAAATGGGTCCAGACAGAGCTTGAATCTCTAAGGCACAGTTGAAGTCTGCCTGCATCCCAGCCTTTCCCTGCCATAGAAAGAGGAGAGAAACACTTCCTCTATAATGAAGTCCCCCTTGTTTGTCTAAATGCCTCAAGTGGTTTCTGTTGTTTGCAACCTTGTAAATGTTATATATCCAAGCAATAATGTGGTTGTTTCTGGGCATTTATCTCCCCTTCTCTCTCTTGACCCAGGAGGGACTTTCCCCCTCTACTGCCTCACATCAAAGTAGAAACAATGATTCAAACAAGTCTTCTACATAAGTGACAAGTAAGAAGCTTGCCTGAAGGTCCTTTTCTCTCCAAGTGGGGAATGATTAGATATTACTGTCCTTGGGGAGAGGGAGAGAGAAGCCAGAAACTTATCTAACACTCAATGGGAGAGGAAGGATGGTTTGGAGGGACAAGGGTGAAAACTTTCAGTCAGGAGGACCAAGAGTAGAGTGGAAGACCTAAGAGGTTGAACACTTCCCTGCCTGCTCACTCATCACCTGCCATTCAATAGTTCTGGGACCTGGTCAGTTCTTTGATTAGAGAGTAAGAGATTTGGACTTCTTTATGGGGTTGGGTTAACACAACTGCAAATCATAAACCACAAACCACAATTTATAACATCATGGCTCGTTCTCCATTAGCAAGTGATTATCTAGAAATTTCAAATAATTAAAAAGAAAGTAGTTAAGACTGAAAACTATTGCCTAACTCATCACTCATCACAACATTCAGGTCAAGTTCTAAGATATAGGGACCTCAGTGGATGCCTGTCTGAGGACACACTTCTGTTTGAGGACATACTCATTTGCAGGTATACTTAAAGTGGGGTCCGTTTAGCTAAATGTTAAAGGAGACAATTAAAATAGAGGTTTACTTGAAGGGAAAAATATGCCATACTTCTTTTAAAGCTAAGAAAACTCAGAGAGCTCAGATGTCACTGGGATAATTCAAGCCCAAATGGACCCCTCTTCCATTTGGATTACACTGGCTCTTGGGACTCGGTATTAACAAGCATTACCAAGCGTATGGATGTTTTAGTTAATTCTGCTGTCTTTGTGTCTCTAAGAAACAGACCTTTGGTGAGATATATGGTTTGTATGCCTGGCCCTGTTTGCTTCTCTCTGCTGTGCTAATCCAGGAAGAAATGACAGCTGAGGTCAGTCTCTTGCTAGACAGCAAGTCACCTGACTCTTGACTCTTGTTATCAACCCTGCGTCCATAGCCACCTTTGTCGCATCTTTGCCCAGCTGACTTCCGGCCTGCCTGACATCTCTTTCTTCCCCATTCTCCCACTCAATTTCTTCTGAACTTCACAGCCCTGTACACTCTGATCATGTGCTCAACTCCCAGACTACTGATACCCTGCCTACACTAGCCATGAAGGACGCCATCTGCTTCAGGGGAAGTGGGAGTTCCCATCTGCTCAAACACATGACAGGGAACTCAATCAGGGTGCAAGGAAGTAGGGTGAAGAGAAGTCTGGAATGAGAAGAGTGTAGAAGGAATTAAGCCAGAAGCTTAGGGATTTGGCACAGTTCTAAGCACTGGGGATACCAAGATGAACATGAACCTCATTTTTCAGTAGTGCAAACAGAAAATAGACAGTTTGATGAATAGCTAAATAAGATAATCTAGGTATTGATAATAAGTATGATTTTGAAAAGAGGGTATGGTATAAAGAGTGTGGGAAGGGTGTCCAATTTAAATAAGGTGGTCAGGAAAGTCCCTCTGAGGAAGTGGAATGTGAGCTGAGACCTGAATGATAAGAAGAATCCACCCAAGAAGTGATTTGGAGATAGAACATTACAGGTAGGGAAAACCACAGGGCAAGGGCTCTGAGTCCAAACACACTTGCCTGTGTTAGAGAATCAGTTGGGTTGAGTAACAGCTAATGAGGGGAAGGATGATCCCCTAGATGCCTTGAAGGGAATCTAGGCAGAGACCAGATCCTATAGGGTCTTGCAGGCTGCCATAAGGTGTTGAGGCAGTTTTGGAGTGTTTTTAGCGTAGAAATAACATTGTCAGATTTATGTTGTTAAAGCTCAACTGGGCATGGAAATGAGCTGTTGGAGGGCATGTGTGCAATCAGAGGGACTTCAGTCAGGCGGATGGCTTGGACTAGAAACGTTGAGTAATTTGCTCAAAGACACTCAGCTAATAAGTCAAGAATAAGTGGCAAGGGTTCCGTGGGAATAGAGGAGTTGAACAGAAACATATCATTCCCTCCCGAGCCTCTTGTTCCCCCTGACCTAGAATGTTGGCTGATATTCCAGCTCTGCTGAGAAACCAAGGAAGGGTGGACTTTTGTCATTCTTTTTTGCAGTCTGGTGCCTTTGAACATGCCTACTTTGGGGAGTTCTCTATGTTAAGAGTCCCTATGGAAAATATCAGAAACTAATTTTTCCAGCTTTCTTTGCAGTTCTGGCATAAGCATGGGATCTATGTGCTGCTAACCGGACATTTATGTATAAGTTATAGGTTTGGAAGGTGGTGATGAGAAGTAGGCACTGAGAAGAACCCATTGTGTGAAGCAGCCCCAGAGATGTGTGTCTACCAGAACCAGGAGAGGAGGTGGCTCTGAAGGTGCATCCAGGGCTCATACCAGTGCCGTCAATGCCGGGTGTACTGGGAGTCTGTTGGGACCATGCTCCTGAGTAAAGTAGACATTATATTTGGCCACAAAGCCTCCAAGCCTGGTTCTCCACCTGCCAAGCAATGTCAAAAGCTACCTGGAGTCCTTAATGCATCCCTTTCCTGCTTAAATCAGTTGGTTCTTTTGGTTGACTACTTAAGAATCATGACTGATACCTCTGTTTTCTGATGAAATGCAATTGTGGGGTCGAAGGAATCAGAGGAGAGAGACTCCTCATTAAGGTTAAAGGCTATGGTCTCAAAAGACTCTCTCCCATCCCAGCCTGCCTGCAGATTCTGCAAACTTTCCTACTTCCTATTATAGAATAGAACCTGAGATCCACTTAGCATGCCTAACGCATTAATTGTAAGAAAAAGCAAAGTGAAGTTTGTCAGTAGGCTACAAGCTGGGCAGACAACCTGCCTGTTATAAAAGAAATTTCTCATCAAACAGGGCAAAGTGAAAAGCAGTAACCATAGTTTTGGACTCTTTCACAGAAATCATTTTGCAAATAGTAGTGTTCACTCAGTACTTGGCTTCTCACCAATGTTACCAGAGAATGCCCTTTTTCACCCATCAGCAATATTTGTAGGCACTTTTCCCAGTACAGTTGTAGATTACACTAAAAAAAATGAGTAAAGAAAACCCTACCAACTACCCCTTGTGAGGAATTCTAGTGAAAAATAAGAGCTTGAAGTATGCCATGGGCTCCCAATTTCCAGTGCCCAGAATATTGCTCATTATAAATTATAAGGAAATAAAAAAGAAAAAATGGAGAAAGACTTTCAACAAGATTTTAAAATATGCTTTTTAATATTAATTTTAATTATTCATTATTTCTAAATAGATTTCTCTCAAGAGGAAATTGAGAAGGTGTAATAAATCTGAATCTCAAATGCCAGTTATATCCTTTTAATGGGCTGCTTTCTCCTTGGGGTCCAAGTTCACTTTGATGTTTAGCTAAGGCCTTAGGACATGATCTCCCTTAGGCACAAAAGGAAAAAGAAAACACATTTACCTCACTGATTATCATTGGCTGAGGTCTTCCTCTTGGTGCCATTTTTAAGAAGTAGTATACACTGTAGTAAAATTGCCATGTGCAAAGTCTTTCAGGAATTATGTCCATTTATCAGTGAGAACTATTTCTTTTACATATCTGGCTTCACAGCTAGATTTTGAACAGAACTGAAGTCTCATCATTTTGTCTTCACTTTCCTTATTCTTCTACCTCAATTGTTAGCAGTGCTGTGGGTGCTGGCCTTCCTGACTCAGCTGCCACTAGAAGCAAACCTGTGATATCATCTCCTTAGGAGGACCAGGGCAGTGAGAGAGATGGTCCTTTATGTGTGTATGAATAGCTTAATGTTGGATCCTCTAATGAACATGTCTCCAAGGTGTACTTTCCTTCCATTTATGACATGCTTCCCAATGAATGAATTTGTTTATTAATTGATTATTAATTAGTTAATCATAGGGGTTGCTACAGACTGAATGTGTTTCCCCCAAGTTCAGACATTGAAGCCTAACCCCCAATGTGATGGCATTAGGAGTGGGGCCTTTGGGATGTGATTAGGTCATGAAGGTAGAACCCTCATGAATGAGATTAGTGCCCTTATAAAAAAGGCCCCAGAGAGCTCTCTTGCCCCTTCTGCCGCCTGAGGACACAGCCAGAAAGTGGCCACCTATGAACCAAGAAGTGGTCTTTCACTTCTTGAATCTGTTGGCACTTTGATCTTGAACTTCTCAGCCTCTGGAACCATAAGAAATAAATTTCTATTGATTATAAGCCACCCAGTCTATCATATTTTTGTTGTAGCAGCTACTACAGAGTAAGTGCTTTGGAAGTTGGCCCCAAAAGTTTTATTAGCCAAGGTTTAAGAAGGCAGTGCCTTTGAGCTAAGCCTTGAAAGATGAGAAGGATTTCAAAGGAAAGAGAAGGTCATTCTTTGAAGAGCAAAGGCAAGGAAGCAGAAATATTAGGGGATTGGTTGGGAACTTTATAGATGTACTGAGTTCTTATATAGAGCAAGATGTGGGCAAGGTGTGGAAAATCAGACCCAGAAGTTTGTGTTTGTTACGGTCTCCCCATTACCTGGCCCAGAGTAGTATTCCATAACTACTTTGCCAATGAATTGTGCTTTGTGTTAGGGGTTTGAGCTTTATTGTGAAGGCAAAGGGGAGTCCTTGAAAGTTATGAAAAACAATTTGGGAACTTTATTTGATGTGACAATATTCTAAGTGCTGTCTTTCTTCTTCTTCACAAACTTTATCTTCCCCATCACCACATCCCTTAACCCACCTTTTAAAATATTGCTATTACTTCTGAATTTGTAATCTGCGTTTCAGTGATGTTTTACTTTGCACCTGTTGTGACCTTAGAAGTGTGCACTGCCATTTACTTTGGCTGATATGCTGATCTTCCAATCTTCTTATCAGAAGATTGTAAACTCCTTGAAGATGTGCTCTGGAAAAACTCTTGAGGATACCTTTATGCAGTAAAGGCACTCTAATGTTTTTGACAAATGTCTGGGCTCACTTATGGTGACAACCTGGGGCCAGATACTTTTAGCTCAGAAAGACAGGACAGCAGGAAGTAGAACATAATTTCTCTTTCTGCTCCAGCCAATCAGATAAGACACACAAAGATAAGAATACCTGAGGTGGCTTGGAGTGCTGATGAGATGGTGTAACCAAGAATGCTATAAATTTTAGTTGAAGTTTAGATAGGTTTTGATGGCAGATAAACTTTATAAATGCAATTTACACTTGGGCCCCATCTTCACTTCAATTCTGCAAGCAGATCTTCTTTCCAGACTAATGGCAGCTCTGTGTCAAACCAATCAGCAAAGATGTGAATTGAGTTACATGCTACAGTGATTTATTTCATTAACATTTGGTTTAGGGATCAAATGATAAAATCATTTCTCAAGTTGCTGTGGCGAGAATTTCCTATCTCAAGTTATATTGTTGGCAAAAACTTGAATATAAAAATCTTATAATGCAATCTATAGCAGTAGTCATTGATTTTTACCTTGCATATGAAACAAGATTAGAAACTAATGAAAATCTGATACTATTAAAAATAACATTTATATAGAACTTAATTTAGTAAGCACTGTCACATATAGTCTCTTTTTTGTATCTTGCAATTACTCTGGTTGATGATATCAATTTTACAAGTGAAAAAATAGGCTCAGAGAGGTTAAGTGACTTACCCAAAGTAACCCAGCTTCTTCTTATTTGGGGCAGAATTAGGACTCAAACCCAGATCCATGTATCCTATATTCCCATGCTTGTCAGTCTGCGGTTCATTTCATCAATGGGAAATTATTCGTTAGGGCAACGTAACAGTTAATTTATAGAAGAAATCGATTTCGGTTTCTCTGTTTTGTGAAAGACAATACTGTGTACAGGAAAAGAAAAATCATAAAAGATGAAACATGAAAGGAAGTGTGGATGAAAGACGGACAAAAAGAAGAAAACAACTTGCAAAACAGATGGTGCCTTTTAAATAATGGGTGGTTGTCTCTTCTTTTCCACTTGACTTTGCTGTATGACACAGTGGGCGGGGGCTGACCTCTCTCAAGCCATTCTCACTATGCCTATCAACTAAATTGATTAGCTGATGCTTTTCATCCACAGGCCAGTATGTTGAAAACCATAAGTGTTGTTTGTGTTTACTATATCATTTTGTAGAGGTGAAAGATGACATGGATGAAACTAAAAGTTAATTGGAGTGATTCTAGAACCATCTTTTTACTAAGCATACACCCCCAGAACGACTCCCAGAGACCTCCAGGGAGACCACTGGCAGGACATCTAGGAGAATAACCCAAGTGGGGTGTTCAGACTCATGCATTGCCAGTGCCCTTTCAGCCCTTAAGTTATACCTGTATAAAGACAAACACAGCCATTTCTACAGATACACTAAAAAATATATATATATATATATTTTTCTGAATAAAAGAAGAGAAATGGAGCTGAATATCAGGCACCCGATAACAGTAATACTGCTCACTTTTGGCTGTTAGATGCCAGGCAGCCTGGGTACTGATCCCCTCTCTGCCTAACTCTGACTGACTAGTCTGCCTCTAACTAATTAGCTCAAGTGTTCTAACTCTGCCTTCTCAACTGAAAAATGGGATGACAGTCTTTCATTATACTCAAACTATAGTAGAGCAAGGTTTGAACGGATGATCAGGGAGCACTGAACATCTCCCGTCCTTGCTTGAGACTTCACATTAAGCCAGAATGGGAGCATGGATGAACACAGGGTTAGGAAAAAATCCTAGCTGGGAACGTGGGTCAGCAAGGACTTCCAGCCTCTTGAATAATAATTTTCTGAACTTCAACCTCCTCATTTATAAAATGAAGACATGGGACTTATGGATCTTAACAGTGATTCCATCTTTTAAAAACGTTAGACTTGGGGCTTCCCTGGTGGCGCAGTGGTTGAGAGTCCGCCTGCCGATGCAGGGGGCACGGGTTCGTGCCCCGGTCTGGGAAGATCCCACATGCCGCGGAGCGGCTGGGCCCGTGAGCCATGGCCGCTGGGGCTGCATGTCCGGAGCCTGTGCTCCGCAACGGGAGAGGCCACAACAGTGAGAGGCCCACGTACTGCAAAAAAAAAAAAGTTAGACTTTATGATATTATTATGTTGGATTTGTGTGCAATGACAATCTTCTAGAAATTTTTGAAAGCTCTGATCCAGCATGATAGGTTTTGCAAACAAATGTAAACAAATGTAGGGAGATAAAAATGTTTTTGTATGCACTCAAACACATACACAGACGAATGAGTCTTTTTCATGTATATAAATAATAAAAACCTAAATGTCAGCCTTCGTGCATCAAATATTTATTGCTTAAAAAATTCAGTGTTCCATGACTCGGAAATTATTAGCATAGCTGAGTTTATGTTTGCATAGCTATTTTTAAAAGCACTTATTTTAATTTAGTATCTATTTACACTTTCAGTATTGTATGCCTATGATATGTAGATACACAGCACCAATATTATATGCTTCTTCTCAAGACAATTGAAGATGGAATTACCCATGACAAGATAACATGTTCATTACAGAGTTTTCTCCTATTTATCAGAGGGAGAAGGCATTCTATTTTTGGTAGTGAGCATCACTCCCTTCCCCCCACCAGAATACAATGACAAGAAAATGATTAATGAGTGTGCTCCACATTACTGTCAGCAGGAATCCAGTCCAGGCATGGAGGAAGCCTGAATAATTGAAGGGAAGAGGTAATGGTGGTAACATTAGTTATAACAGGTCAGAGAAGTTTCGTTCCTGGGCTGTGTGCCCAGTTTAAAGAATCGTTTACACATTTCAGAGTGTGGTTTTTTGGGTTTTTTTTGTTAATTGGTAAGCAACCCTTATGGCTCAGAATCATAGCACAGGGCTCCCAGTAAGTTTAGAAAGAGAGGCTGGACAGAATTGCACGTTCTCCTCATTACTGAAACCTTTCGTGATAACAGTTGCAGTAGAGGTTTTACCTAATGGGTGATAAAAGACCACCTTCCAGACGGGCACCTTATCTCATTTATCCCTGGCTTGGAAGTGAAGCGCCACTGGAATAGGAATCAGAACTGTTGAATGGATCTATACTTTGAATTTCCTTGGGATTTCTTCACATTATTTTATTTATTTATTACTTCATAACAGATAAGGAGATATTGCGTGGCTAATAAATTGGGGGCAGTGGTGAAGGGAATGTGAGGAAAATTCTTCACAGTAACTGACTAAAGCACTTTAACAGAACCTATCTATGCTATTGTAGGAAACCAAAACCAAATTGAACTGTAGTCTCAGAGGAGTGGGGGCAGATCAATCTGTGCAAAGGCAGCCTGAGAGGAAGGGACAAATGGGAAGTGGGCATTAGGCAGCCTGAATGAAGGACCCACTTCACAACAGCCTGCTTGCATCCCTGCTTGCACATTTTGGGCCTTGTTAGCTACTTGGACCTGTGAGTAATGACCTTGTCTTCAACAGTAACTTGAATCTGAAAGAGATGGCTTATACCCATTCATCCACACACACTTTCACACACACACAAACTCTAAGAGCATAAGGAGGTGTGATGGGGCTATAAAAGTTGTTGATGCTGGGTTAAAATGAGATGAAACCAAATGATGTCATTTAAAGCAAAACGAATGTAACCTTGGACCAAACAATATGTTACTGGCTGAATATGAAGGGAATGTGATCCCCTAAAGGTCAGCAAAATTACAGACGCTTCTTTTGAAATAGGTGTTTAAATAGTAGCCTTCAGTCTGATATTACCTTTTTTTTTTTTTTTTGCGGTACGCAGGCCTCTCACTGTTGTGGAGCACAGGCTCTGGATGCGCAGGCTCAGCGGCCATGGCTCATGGGCCTAGCCGCATGTAGGATCCTCCCTGACCGGGGCAGAAACCCATGTCCCCTGCATCGGCACTGTGCCACCAGGGAAGCCCTGATATTACCTTTTAAGGAGGAATTATTAAGCGAATTTTGTTATTTTTGTAATCTAAAAATTTACATTCAGTGTTTAATAATTTTAGGGAAAAATAGTCATCCTATTTATAATAAATAAAACTAGAAGCTATGCAAGAGGTTAGAACTTTAGAATATTTCATAAAAATCAAATCTAATGTAAAGTTTAATTTCACCAAAGATAAAAAAAATGAAACGGAAGAAATTCAGTGAGATAACAGATTTTAAAAAGTTGCAAGGTTTTTGCACAGCAAAGGAAAGCATAAACAAGATGAAAAGACAACCCTCAGAACAGGAGAAAATGTCTGCAGATGAAGCAACTGACAAAGGATTAATCTCCAAAATATACAAGCAGCTCATGCAGCTCAATATCAAAAAAACAAACAACCCAATCCAAAAATGGGCAGAAGACCTAAATAAACATTTCTCCAAAGAAGATATACAGATTGCCAACAGACACAGGAAAGGATGCTCAACATCACTAATCATTAGAGAAATCAAAACTACAATGAGGTATCACCTCACACCAGTCAGAATGGCCATCATCAAAAAATCTAGAAACAATAAATGCTGGAGAGGGTGTGGAGAAAAGGGAACCCTCTTGTACCGTTGGTGGGAGTGTAAATTGATACAGCCACTATGGAGAACAGTATGGAGGTTCCCTAAAAAACTAAAAATAGAACTACTATATGACCCGGCAATCCCATTACTGGGCATATACCCTGAGAAAACCATAATTCAAAAAGAGTCATGTACCACAATGCTCATTGCAGCACTACTTACAATAGCCAGGACAGGGAAGCAACCTAAGTGTCCATTGACAGATGAATGGATAAAGAAGATGTGGCACATAGATACAATGGAATATTACTCAGCCATAAAAAGAAACGAAATTGAGTTATTTGTAGTGAGGTGGATGGACCTAGAGTCTGTCGTACAGAGTGAAGTAAGTCAGAAAGAGAAAGACAAATACTGTATACTATCACATATATATGGAATCTAAAAAAGAAAAAAAGCTTCTGAAGAACCTAGGGACAGGACAGGAATAAAGACACAGACGTGGAGAGTGGACTTGAGGACACGGGGAGGGGGAGGGGTGGGCTGGGTCGAGGTAAGAGAGTGGCATGGACATATATACACTAAGAAATGTAGAATGGATGGCTGGTGGGAAGTAGCTGCATAGCATAGGGCGATCAGCTTGGTGCTTTGTGACCACCTAGAGGGGTGGGATAGAGAGGGTGGGAGGGAAACGCAAGAGGGAGGGGATATGGGGATATGTTTATGTGTTTGACTGATTCATTTTGTTATTCAGCAGAAGCTAACACACCATTGTAGAGCAATCATACTCCGATAAAGATGTTGAAAAAAAAAAAGTTGCTCTAGGGCTTCCCTGGTGGTGCAGTGGTTAAGAATCCGCTTGCCAGTGCAGGGGACACAGGTTCCAGCCCTGGTCAGGGAAGATCCCACATGCCTCAGAGCAACTAAGCCCGTGCACCACAACTACTGAGCCTGCGCTCTAGAGCCCGCGAGCCACAACTACTGAGCTTGTGTTCCACAACTACTGAAGCCTGTGCACCTAGAGCCAATGCTGCGCAACAAGAGAAGCCACCGCAATGAGAAGCCCGCGCACCGCAACGAAGAGTAACCCTCGCTCACCGCAACTAGAGAAAGCCCACGCACAGCAAAAAAGACCCAACACAGCCAAAAATAAATATAAATAAAATAGATAAATTAAAAATATATATTTAAAAAAAAGTTGCCTTAGGGTTGAGATTAAGAAAGAGTTTGGCAATTTCATTTCAAAACCTAGGACTCATTTTAAATTTGAGGTTCAAGTGATATGTTTGAGAAGTGAACATACCTTAGGTCTGTTTCTAATTCTTTAAGCTTTATATCCTATGTTACAATATTAAAAAATCAAACAAACGCAAAAGGAGCAACTTATAAAAGGTTGAGTGTTCTGTGTGGCTTGGAAAAAGTTTGCTTTTATTTTTCTCCCAAAGCCAAGAGATTTTAAAGTCTTAATTCAGCTTAAATACATAGAGGTTGGTATTTATAAATATAAGGTATAAATGAGAGGCAATTAATTTAACCTCCCACCTTCCCATTTTTTGTCTGTTATTAATATATTTCAAGTTAAAACATTTTTAGATGTTCTCATCTCACTTGCTTACTTCAGACATAGCTGAAAACCATTTCTAATACATCTTAAAAGATGTCGTTCACCACTACACCCAAACCAACCAGTATATCCCCAAATGGAGGACAACTCTCTACCCATGGATGAGAAATGTCCTCCTAGAATAGGACTTTGGGAAGATGCTTTACCTTTCCCTTCTGAGGACTATTTAACTTCAACCTACTCAGAAAGTACTGAAGTGTGTGAAGTTCCCTTCATAATCTTTAAGGTGGAAACTCGTAGTTAATGTGCAAAGTGTAGAATTCGTTCTCTGAGGCTGGACTCATTCAGCTCTAACTGGATGCCAAGCTCAATGTTATCTCTCAAATCCAGAATTCTTGTTCTTTATGTGATAAGCTCCAAACAGAAACCTCGATTTTGGTCAAAATCATTCTGTCTATTGCCACTAGAACTTTACTTGGAGTTCTGTCATATGTTGAATTTTATCCCAAACCCCCTTCTTTTCCTTGGGTCTTGTGAGCGCACCATGTATCCCTCGGCAGTTAATGTCACTGTAAACAGAAAATTTTCTGGAGACAATATGCATGTATCCAAATCTGCCTCCATCACTTATAGCTATGGGACTTTGGGAAAATTTCTCCACGTTGGAGAGTCCTCATTGTTAGAGGAAGTGTGAACTAGTATAGCCACTTTGAAGAGCAATTTTGTATTATCTTGTAAAGTTGAATATTTGCATTCTCTACAAACTAGTGGTAGCTCACTGATGTATATACTAAGAGACATGCACAAGAATGTTCACACACTTCATTCATGTTCCACAAACGTGCCCTGAGATTTAAGATGGACAAATATTTAGCATGCTTTCTACCACCCTTCCCCCAACCCTAAACATCCAAGGTAGACACCACTAATAGGTCCTGGCAGTCTTTCCTGTTGAGTCCTGGTTTACCCTCACAATTCTTTTCCAACCCAGCTCCACAGGCAACCATCACCAATTAATCAAATTTTGAAAAGACACTTTCTACCTTCTTGGTCTTAGGACAGGTTGGGGCATTGGAGCTGAGTGTACTTTTTAAAATATTTTGAATATGCATAATGATAAACAGATTTCCAAAGGCTGATTTCCTGCCTCTTTGTATATTATCCTATCCTGTAAGACAGGCTAATTTCATTAACACTTGTTAGTTGTATTTTCCCTTACAGTTTAAGAAGTGAGTTATGTAATGGTTTTAGGGTGAAAAATTATGCTCCCATCTCTTACGTCTTTAACTTCTTGTCCAAATGCTCAGATTTACTTTGCTTTTGTAATTCATACTGATCCATTACACAATGCAGCTAATTTTCAGCTGCCATTTAATTCTTCTATGACATTTTCTTTTTAGATTATTGATACCACCTTTCTGCAAATTGCTTTGGCCTCGTTTGTATATAGCAATCAATAGAAAACAAAAGTCTAATAGGATACAGGGATAGGTTATAGTAACATTCCATAGATCTACACATGGATTCCCAAAATGGGAGGAGAATTTGCCAAATCTGTAATTTCCTTCTCAAATGTTGATATATTATTCTGAGCCACAGCATATATTGAAGTTCTTTCCAACAAACACGTTTAGAAGGAGAAGCACTGAGTCACTGAGCAATTGCTTTAAATTACTAAGGCAAGGAAACAAGAACAAATATGGCTTCACATATAATATGAGAATTTTCAATGTTTCCTAGGCTGATAGTCTAGGCTTCTTATTTTTTGGATTTAGGAGACCCTGGTTAATAATGGATTACTATAGAAACAGTGTGGGTGGCTGAGTGTAAGTTTAGTTAAAAGATACCTTCCTAAGGAAGGAAAAGAAATCCTTACGCCCTTTGATTAACTTTGTCACTGACACAAAATTCCTCAACAAAATTTTCTTTCAATGAAACAAAGCAAGATTAATGCTTGGGAGACAAATTGAATTAAATTGACACCATTGGAGGCAGAGGTCAACTACATTTCATCCCCAGAATAATTCATTGGCAGCATTTTTGTTTTCAGTAAGGTCCAGACCCAAGCCTTAAACTGGATGAACTAAGGTGGCAGGTAAAGATGCCAGTTAGAAAGATCGTTTCTTGAAGATGCCTGCTCTTGTTTTTAGGAACCTGTACTATACTCCCCAAAACTGCTTTTTAAGATGGATAGAGTATTTGATGATGAGGTTCACAAGCTTTGAGAAGTTCTTCAGTGGGTCTAAAAGCTGGGAGAAGAAGGAAAGCAGACTCCAGACCTGAATGACATTGCATAAGATTCTGAGAATTGCAGAGCTCAAGGGCTCTGGAAACTAAGCTTCCTCCACCCATTTTGAAATGGAGCAATACTTGAAATGTTTGTAGAGATGATGAGTTTCTCTTATCCCTTGATACACATGCTAGTGGTTCTGATAACACTTCATTTTAGTAATACTCTAAGGTGTAGCATTTTTGACTGGTGAGTGACTAGAAGAGAAAGTGCAAAGAACTCAATTTTTTCAAATGCTGAAACTGAGATACTTAAATATTAATCACCCTTCCAAAGTGAACACAATAAGGTAGGGTCATTACCCAGGATTCCTTACTGGAACTAATGGCTTACCTAACAAGGATACCCAATGTCATATCTTTGTCAATCTTCAATCTCTAAAGCTCTCTTTCTCCCTCTCCCCACCCCATAGCCCCTCTACCCGCAAAGAGGCAATTTTGCATAAAGGCTGAGAGCATGGACCTGGGGATTAGTGTGTCTGGCTCTTCCATTCCCTAGCACTGTGACTGAAGGCATATTCTTTGCTATCCTGTTGCTGGAGTTCCTCATCTACAAGATGGGGTTAATAACAGTACCTACTCCAACGCATTGCTGTGAAGACTAAATGGGTAATTACAGGTAAAAGGCCTGGCAGAGTCAGGCCCTCAATACACGTTCGATACTAGAATCTAACTCCATAGCTTCCTCTGGGAAGAATTCCTTGCTTTCCTTACTTTTGACTTTTTGTTCACAGTTACCATCAACTCCTTCGCCTTTTTGACCCCCTCATTTCAATCTTGGTTAGGTACCCCTCTCTCTGGACCATCTCTGCATGACTTCATTGTAACTCCTGGTCTGTAATTGTTTATTGGTCTGCTGATAAACAGATAACTTTGGACAGGGAAGCTGTAGCCTGTTGATAACGAGATCACCCGGAGCTGTTGGAAGGGATGAGAATGGTGGCAAGAAGACCAGTAAGGAGGCAATTGCAGCTGTCCAGATGAAGGCAGAGGGAGAGGAGCTAAATTAGAGGCAGAATCCATTGAATCTGGTTGTCAAGGATGTGAAGGAGGAAGGACTCCAGGATGACCTCTGCACTTTTTTTGTGCGTGTGTTACGCGGACCTCTCACTGTTGTGGCCTCTCCCGTTGCAGAGCCAGGCTCCGTACGCGCAGGCTCAGCGGCCATGGCTCACGGGCCCAGCGGCATGTGGGATCTTCCCGGACCGGGGCACGAACCCATGTCCCCTGCATCGGCAGGCGGACTCTCAACCACTGCGCCACCAGGGAAGCCCGACCTCTGCATTTTTGACCTAGACAGTCGGGTCTGGAGATAGGGATGTGGAGGTCAAAGCCGTGCTGAGAGTAACTGAAGTAACGGACGTAGGTAAGACTGCCTGGGGAGCAGTAATATGCACAGGAAGGAGAAGAGGGTCAGGGCAGATCTCTGAGAAGTACCAACATTTAGGGGTTGGGCAGAGTAAGAAGAGTATAAAGAAACTTCGGAGAAGAGCCTAAGGCCCAAAGTGATGAGACCTGAGAGAGATCGGCATCACTGAACTGTGAGCTGTAGTAGATCAAGGAGATAGATTTTAAAATTATACTTTACAAGATTTTGAAGAAAACAGAAAGGAATATTTATTAAACCTCTACAGAGGGCCTAAATTTCTAAGTTTCGAAATGCCCACACCCCGCCCCGTGCCAAAAAAAAAAGAAAGAAAAAATCACATTGGAATAAAGAGATTTACATAAAGGTAGAACTAAAATATTAAACATTAAAGCAATCAAAACCAAAGGCAAGCATGAAAAGGAGGAAAACATTAGTAAGTGTTTATGGTGAGGAAAATACCATCTTTAGAAAAAGAGCTTGTATAAATTGTTAAGGAAATATCACTAAGAATGGGATGGATCAATGGGTAAAGGATTTGATGGGAATATTCACAAAATAGTCTCACCACAAATAAGAAATGATAATTGTTAAACATGATTTGACGTGTTAGTTAAGGCTAATGTGGTAGTCATATTGCAATATGTAAGTGTATCAAATTAGCATTTTGTACACTTTAAACTTACACAATATTAATGTCAATTATATCTCAATTTTTAAAAAGGAGCAAATACAACTAATAAGCATACAGAAAAATGTTTACTTTCACTAATAGCAAAGAAATGTATTTTAGAATAAAGAGGCATTATTTTTTCCTCTTATTAGTTAGTAAAAATAAAGTTTAAATAATAATACAACAATTGTAACAAATGTTTGTTGAAACCAGCATTCCTAATGATTGTTGGTGACACTATATAATAATATAGACTTTTGGCAAAAATATCTGTTGGGATGAATCTGGAACCACAAATTGTTCTTGTACAAAGTTTCGCTAGTGTCTCCTAAAAATATCAAAAAGATAGAATATATACATAAAGTAATTTTGTTAAATCACAGAATCATAAGTAATTATGAAAAGTTAGAACTTACCAATAAGGTTTGTTAAATAATCTGTGTGGCCTATAATGAAGCTGTTATAAATAAAGGTTATAAAGATCATGTAACAACCCCTTAAAATGATTATGATATGTTTGTGAATTAAAAACAGGATCTATATTTATACATACACTGAATATAGTTATACAGAATATGAATATTAGAAAACTAGAAAGCACTTACACTAAAATGTTTACAATGGTTGTCTTAGTGTGGTTGTGTTAAGCATGCTATTGCTTCCTCTGTTTCTCACTGTTCTTGCTTTCGTGTTAGATTGCTTATATAACTAAAGTGAATATAAATATAAATTGAATAGTTATTGGATCTTTATTTTTCTCTTTTTTCAGGCTAAATTAAATCATATTGTTCAGTCTCTGATGAGATATGCTTTTTTATTATTAAAAATTATCTTGATGAAAGTTATCTGGAGACTGTCATACAGAGTGAAGTAAGTCGGAAAGAAAAAAACAAATATTGTATATTAATGCATATATGTGGAGCCTAGAAAAATGGTACAGATGAACCGGTTTGCAGCTCAGAAATAGAGACACAGATGTAGAGAACAAACGTATGGACACCAAGGGGGGAAAGTGGCAGGGGGAGGGGTGGTGGTGTGATGAATTGGGAGATTGGGATTGACATGTATACACTAATATGTATAAAATGGATAACTAATAAGAACCTGCTCTGTAAAAAAATAAATTAAATAAAATTTAAAAAAAAGTTATCTGCAAGTCAAGTAAAATAATTTTGATGCTAATATTCATTATCAAATGACAGTTTCATTAATGACTCTAAAAAGTGATGCATTGTTGATGGCATCTTATGGGGATGTTGATGGTCATTATGATTACAGTGATGATGATACAGTAAACTTAGGTGAAAGTTTAAAATTTTCAAAGTTCTTTTTTTTCTGTTATCTCATTTGATCCTTAAGGTAATTCTATGAGATCAGCAAAACTGCTATCATCATGTAAAGAGGACTGTGTGTGACTGTGTGTGGCTTCGGACTCTGGAAATATCACTTTCTTCATCTAAAAATGAAGATAACAATATGTCCTTCAGCATTTTGTATATGTAAAGTAAAGCACCGGGTATTGAACCTATAGGTAATTGTCATTCAATATACCTCGAGTCCACTTCCCTAAATGAAAGTATGTCCCTAAAAGGGTCACTGATCAACCAAGTTGAATATAAACTGTGTTGTTACAGCCTCGCAAATGAATAAGCATCATTCATCTGGAGGTTTAATTCGGGTCAGAATTCATGGACCACCTCCTTGAAGGTTCTCAGCACTCCCCTTGGGAGTTCCATGTAGTGAATTAAGATAATCCACTATTGAGAAAGATGCTTTTACATTGTTTGCAGAAATGTCAATCAAAAGCACTGGAAGATCCATTCTCAATGTTAAGTCTCTCCGCTGCCTCTTACACATTCTCCTTAAACCTTTGGCCCTGGCTATCACTCATTTATACCAGCATAATATGATATCCAACGTATCACACTATTTTATTTTCGGTATTTTGGATTTATGGAACAATATCTCATAGCCCTCCTCAAAGAGGTCTATGTCTCTTGGGTCTCTGCCTCCCAAACTTATGTGGGAACTAATGGTCTAGGCCAGTGTCTTCAGAATGTACAATATATTTTAGTAAAGATTAAATTTTTGCAAGGGTGAGGATGACTTCCAATTTCTTTCAAATACCAAATCCTAAGCAAAGACATGGGAATATGCCTTGCTTGAAATATATGTCAGGAGCTTTTTCATGATGAAAAAAACATAAATGAACTCATCTTGGAAACTATAAAGCCTATATATGTGCAAGGCATTATTGCACTTTTTTGCTAATGTGTTCTATTATTTTGTTCTTTAGTTTCTGTATCTATGTGTTTCATCTCCTTAACAGAACTATAAATCCATCAAAGGTAGGGATTATAGCTGCACCCGCTGGAAACCCTCATGGTGTTGAGTAGTTTTATGCAGAAGTGTAAAGCACCTGGGAAGCTAAGACTTGCTTTCCTATCTTGGTTTCACTACCTTTTTGAACGTGTGGCCAAGGGCAAGCTACTCAAGTTACCTTACTGCTCTAGGTCTCTGTTTCCTTATCTACAAAATGATTAGAATGCTGTCAAATTCAGGATTTCTGTATAGATTAAATGTGAGAAGGTACCTGTCAGATGGGTGTCATTTAGTAAACATTAGATTTCTTCCCCTTCTTACTTTTTCAAAACTTATTGGAAAAAAAACCCTAACAACTTCTACTTAGTTGGATTTACTACACCTGAACTTACTGCATTGCATATTCACTCTATTCAAATGACAATAACTTCTCAGCCGATGGATGTTGCATTACTGAATTGTTGCTCTTACTTCAAGCCCATGTTTAATGAATCACAGGAGGATTTTGCCTGTGGTTTCACAGAAATTAAAGAGCCTTTATCTTCCAGGTCTAAAATCAGGGAAATGTGTCCCTTGAAATTAATAAAATGTGGTCATTAGCAAACCCGTACCCCAACCTGAGGCCTGGTTCGTAGGTGTTACAGGTGAGCACCCCTGGGCTTGTTACGAATTCCATGAGTCATTTGGTTAATTCCTTCATTGATAACGCTAAATTACCCTGCACAATGAGGCATCTGTTCAGAGTAAGAATAAGATTCTGACAGGCTCTGGACATTTGACCAGCTCTCCATATCTAGACAGAGGCTGTCAGGGAGCATGAACAGACAGTGAGTCAAAACTTCCCTGAAATCTAATTCACCAAATGTTATTTTTACATGATGTAATTCAACAATCTGTTTTCTTTTCCATGCGATCTCTGACTCCTTCTCTTTCTCCTCTAAAACACTTCAGGTCTGACTTGCTGACTTTGGACTATTTTAACCTAATTCTTGAGTTGGTATAGTGTTAACTGAAAAGCCTACACCTTCCCAATTTTTCCTTCGCCTAAGTTTGAAATTCCTGACATTCAAGGCATTTCTTCACAACAGCATTTATGATGCAATGTTTCTGTTCTCTTCGAATACTATTACAGTACTGGTGGTGGTGAATTTGTGGGTGGGGAGAGTCCTGTTCATGACATTTTGAGACTGAAGACTCATTCTTGACAATCTGAAAAAACTTAATAAAGCATTTCAGTTATTTTCTGTGCTCCAGCCAGTTTTCTTTGAATATTACTGGAACAGAAAATCCACTAGAACATACGTTTCACAGGGACAGACATTTGCGTGTGTATTTTGTTCACTGTGCAGAACAAGACCTGTCACATGTTAGGCATGTGATGGATAATTATTGAAGGAACAGGGTCTAAAAATAAAAGAGAGCAGTGAGTCTTCTTTAACATGCTGTTTATTCCATTTTCATTTATTCTTGTCCTGCTGCACTTTTCTTTACCTGGAAATAGAATTTAAAAAGGTGTATAAAGAAGAGGAGACTGGAAATTTGTATCTCTTAATCCCCTTCACGTAATCTGCTCATCCTTCCACTGCCCCCCTTCTGGTAACCACCCATTTGTTCTCTGTATCTGAGTCTGTTTGTTTTGTTTTTTATATTCCACATATAAGTGAGGTCATATGGTATTTGTCTTTCTCTGTCTGATTTATTTCACTTTGTATAATACCCTCTAGACCCACCCATATTGTCACAAATGGCAAGATTTCATTTTTTATGGCTGAGTAATATTCCATTATATATACACATACTACATCTTTTTCATTTATTCATCTATTCATGGGTGCTTGAGGTGCTTCCATGTCTTGGCTGTTGTAAATAATGCAGCAGTGAACATTGGGGTGCATGTATCTTTTCGAATTTGTGTTTTTTGTTTTCTTTGGTTAGAAACCTAGAAGTGGAATTGCTGGATCAAAAAATAAAAACTTTTTTTAAGTTTTTGAGGAACCTCCATACTGTTTTCCATAGCAGTTGCACAAATTTATAATCTTACCAGCAGTGTACAAAGGTTCCCTTTTCTCCACATCCTTGCCAACACTTGTTATTTGTCATCTTTTAAATAAGCCACAGGGAAGTAATATACAGCATAAGAAATATGCTCAATAATATTGTAATAACTTTGTGTGGGACAGATGGTTACTGGCTTATCATGGTGATCATTTCATATTATGTGTAAAAGTCAAATCACTTGGTAGTATACCTGAAACTAACATAACATTGTACATCAACTACATTTCAATTTAAAAAAAAAGAAGAGGAGAGAGAAGGCATAGGACCCCTTCGTTGTGCTCTTGGCTTGAAGCTTGGACCCTCCTCTGCAGATGGTGTGGTAAGTTGAAAGAGCACATAGGGGTTCACAGGAAGGGCTGCTTTGCATGGGATGCTAAGAGGAAGTCTGTCTGTGAAGGTGCTTCATTTTGGGGGAAGACTTTGGGAGGTTCTTACCAGCTAAGCTGAATGTAGCCCAATATAGGAACCGATTATGACTCCCTAGTTGTGGTGATCTTTCCCTAATAATATCTTTCACAAATATCAGTCCCACATTTGTACACATTATGTCCCGCACACCTCTGAGCTGAAAGTGGATCACTTCAAAGTATCGCATGGAGAAAAGATGAGGCTTCCAGCGTATTGAAGAATTTCTTCTAAAAGCCTCTTACTAAACTTAGTAAGATATGTCTTTGGGACATAGCTTCTGCATCCATGTCAAGAAAGAAAGAATAATCCTGCTCAGTAAATGTTAGTTGAATGAATGGAATATTTATTGTATGAATGAGAAAAACATGAATGTATTAGTGACTCATCATATATGTTTTTGTTCTGGGGGCTGTATTGTAGGGCATTGTGAGGGCTTATTAGTCTGAAACAGAAGATGTGGGCTCAGTCTTGGTGATGTTACTCATTCTGTGAGTGTGGTAGGCACTTTTTGGCTTCCACCCAATCATCTATTATTCAGAGCCTTAATTTTCCTTTGGGGAATTCAAAGTTCCCTTGTTCTCAGACATGTGATTTGGGTTGATTGACCTCAGTCATCATCAAGGATACTCCCATGGGGGTGTTGGGAAGACTAAATGAGTTAGTATATGCAAAGCAGTTAATAAGTATTGCTGTTGTTACATAGAGCTATTTTTCCTTTGTTTATGAGTAATTTCTATAAGATTTTGCAACAATACAAATCACTGGAATAAATGACATTCTGCTATTTTATCTTAAACTCCACAGCTTCTCTTCTCATTTATGAACTCATTCAACCAACCAGCCAATCAATTTTTATGATGCGGCTGGTACGTGCACATTAGTTACAGAAGAGAACAAAGGCAAAGAGAACATGGTTTACATTTTCGTGGAACTTACTAGACACTTGTCTTATTCAGAACTTTCCCTCATCTAAAGGGCCTGAGGCCGAGACTATCATACTTGGTGCAAATGAATAAAATGTACAGTTACAGTGAGGAAAAGGCCCATTTTTACCCATTCATGATTTAATTGGATGTAACTAGAAGATCTGGTAAGTTGTATTCTGTAGGTTTTTTCCCCTATATTCCAGTGTCCAGTATCCAGAGTGATAAGAGGGAACAGAAGCGAGGTCTGATATACAAGTTCAGCTGCTTGCGGGATCTTTTTAAATTGAGGCACAAAAGGACTACCAAATCCCACTGTTTTCAATAATATCATATGCTCTCACAAAAGCCTCCCTCAGCCCCGGTGAAAACAGTAATTTTAAATTCTATTTTATGGGATCACATATAAAAGAAATAGCACATTTGGCTTTCCTAATCACAGCTGCAGGCCTGAGAGGGCAGACTTTTGAACTCAGTGTATCTTACAAGTGAAGGTTGACTCTCTTCTTACCCTCTAGTTATCTCTCTTTTCCCCCATTTCTTTGTGTAATTTTTTTTTTTTTTTTTTGGCTGCATTGGGTCTTCATTGCTGTGCGTGGGCTTTCTCTAGTTGTGGCGAGCAGGGGCTACTCTTCATTGTGGTGCGCGGGCTTCTCATTGCAGTGGAGTCTCTTGTTACAGAGCACAGGGTCTAGGCACGTGGGCTTCAGTAACTGCAGCATGTGGGATCTTCCTGGACCAGGGATTGAACCCGTGGTCCCCTGCATTGGCAGGCGGATTCATAACCACTGCACCACCAGGGAAGTCCCTCTTTGTATAATTTATTGGGGGAAAAATCTAGTGGTAACAGGCATATATAGTTGTGCCATGATATTGCTGCAATATTTTTAAAAAATGTATAAAATGAGGGTTGACAAAACGCATAAAGCTTGGAGAATCTTCAAGTTCTGCGATTCTGGGACTAAATACTATGGATGTTTCTTTCCTCTCATTGTGGAATCATCTTTTTCCCAACTCTTTTTCCTGGAAAGTTCCTATTCAGACCTTCAATACACAGTTCAAATACCACATCCTCCAATCTTCTCCCATTCTCTCTGCACTCTGAGTATTTCCCCCTTAGAGGTATAACTATATAAGTATTAATGTCATTGCTCTCATTGCACTGTAGATACTTGTTGATTCGTCTAGATTTTTCCAGGTCATGAGTTCCTGGAAAGTGGAGTTGGTGCCTCACTTATCATAAATGTTGATATCATGCATAGTAAGTTGCCTATTCCAGAGCAGGTTTCAGTAAATGTCTGTGGAATGAATAAATAAGTATCCCCCATTTTGTGATCTGACCAGGCTTTGGGCTTACATGGAAATTAGGTGATGTGTGTCTGAAGGCTCAGGGATATTAAAGAGTTCGCTTATGAAGACTGGGATTAATGGTTTGGTAGACGGGCTCATTTCTTCTGCTAATCTCTTTTGGGGAAATCTGTGATTCTGTGATATTGTCCCTGATACAGGGACAGAGTGAGCCATACAAAAGTGAAAGATATGTATATATTTTGCTATAACATAAAATGTATTATTATATAAATGTTCTTCTTAATGCTGTATTTGAAATTTGGTTTTGTGAGCTAATAGGTCTTTAAAAACAATTTGCATGTTTGTCCTCCCATGTTTATTGCAGCAATATTCACAATAGCCAAGACATGGAAACAACTTAAGTGTCTGTCAACAGATGAGCGGTATATATACAATGGAATATTCAGCCACAAGAAAGAAGAAAACCTGCAATTTGGGACAACGTGGATGGTCATTGAGGGAATTATGCTAAGTGACATAAGTCAGACAAAGAAAGACAAATACTGTATGATCTCACTTTTTTGAAAAAAAATTTTTTTTAACATGATCTCACTTTTATGTGGACTGTAAAAAAGCCTAACTCGTAGAAACAGTAGAATGGTGGTTACCAGATGCTGTGGGTTGGGAAACTGGGGAGATGTTGCTTAAGGGTAAAAACTTGCAACTGGTAGGTAAACTGGAGATCCAATGCACAACATAGTGATTATAGTCAGCAATACTGTATTATAAACTTCAAAGCTGCTAAGAGACAAGATCTTAATTGTTTTCCCTGCACACACACACAAAATGAGAATTATATGATTTAATAGAGGGGTTAGCTAATGCTATGGTGGTAATCATATTGCAGTACAAATGTATTAAATCAAGACATTGCACACTTTAAGTGTTCCCAATGTTATATGTCAATTATTTTTCAATTAAAAAAAGGGGGAAAAAAAGAGAACAGGGAATTCCCTGGCAGTCCAGTGGCTAGGACTCTGTGCTTTCACTGCTGAGGGCACAGGTTCAGTCCCTGGCCAGGGAAATAAAGATCCCACAAGCTGCACGGCACAGCCCAACAAAAAAAAAAAAAAGAGAGAGAGAGAGAGAGAATGGATGTGGTAGTCATTCTATAATGCATACAAAACAAAACAAAGCAAACAAACAAAGAAACTACTTGAAAAGGTCCTATCTTCTTCATAATCACATAGTAACAGAAACTATGGACTGGCTACCTCCCAAACCTCCTTTCCCTTATCTTCCTCCACTTTGGAGAGTCCAAAGCTGAAACATCTTCCCATATCTCCCTGTGCTAGTGTTGGCCTTAGTATGCATTTCTAGCCAATGAGACAACGGCAAAAATCTCCAAGGAGGACTTCCTTTCCCAAAGTGAAAGACAAAGCCGTGCCTCTTCTTCCTGCTCTCAACATGGACGTGATGCAGGAACCATATGATACCATGAGGACTAATGCCACAACCAGAGATGGAAGAGTAAGAAGATGGAAGGAGACTGGATCATGGAAGATATCACTGAGCCATCCTACCAGTCCTGCATTGCCTCCTTGGGTCTCCTTATGATGTGAGCTAAACAGACTTATTTGTTTAGGCCACTGCAGTGTAGTTTTCTGCTCCTCTCAGCCCAAGACAAACACAACGCATACACGTTGCAATAGGCAGTAAAATAAGCAACCTGGAAATCTCAGTGGCTATGCACAAAAGGAGTTTATTTCTTGCTCACAGTATGCCTGCTGTGGTTTAAGTGACTCTCTACATGGCTGTTTTCCATGTCTTAGCTCAGCATTCCAGCTCTTATGGCAACTTTATGTCAACACATGCCCCCTGATCGCTGCAGATAGGGAAAGAAGCAGAGTTGGAGATTCTATCAAGTGCTGTTAAAAACCCTGGCAGGAAATGACACACTTCACATCTGCTGCACACATTTCATTGGCCACGCCAAATCACCTGGCCAGGACTAACCACAAGAGTCCAGAGAAGAACAGTATCCTTACAGCCTGGAAAGAGGAGACTGGAAATATTGGTGAGCAGCACTAATGTCTAGCCCACACATCAGAGACCTGTCAGTTGAAAACTAAAGGAGTGATGTTGAAAACTAAAGGAGTGAAAAAATCACAGGGCAAAGATGTTAAGATGGGTTGATAAAATAAGTGTGTTAAAAGCAAAATTTTCTGGTGCTAGTAAATAATACAACCCTCTTATCTTTCCTACATGGTATTGGTTCAGAGTGGAGTTTTGCTAGTAATTGGCATGGAGGCAGGTGTGATGCTCACCAGAGCTACACAACACAGTAGAACTTGGAGACATTCTCACTTACTCACTGGTGATTTTCCATGAGTTCTCTTATTTTTCTCCTCCAAACGTTGAATCTGCTGTGATTCTAAAGATGAAATAGGAAGAAAAGCTGCTGATCTGTAATTGCTCAGAACACTTTCCAGCTGCCCTCTCAGCAGGTCCTTCTGTGTAACTTGTTTTCTCACCATTGAAACTCCAGTAAAGTGATTTCTGAAAGTCTCTGGGAGTTTGGTAAACAGAATTGAGTTGCCCTGTGACTCTGAACCCCAGGCTTTCATGGGGACTCAATGAAGAAGTTGTCAGCACACTAGAGGGTAGTTGCCTCAAACTGAGGAAGTATCAGCCAATAAAACATGCCTTCCTATAAATAGTGCGCTAATGTGTTATCACAGACATTCAGTGAGAGTAGCAAGGAAGTGTGTAGGGAAAAAAAAAACCCTGTCACAGCGTTAGGTCTGCTGCTGACTATGATGTTTAGTACTGTAATAATCTTTGAAGTCAGACACGAGGCTTTTAGTTCAGCTTTGACGCTTTCTAGTTGGGTGGCTTACATCTGTTTCCTCATCTATGTAATGGAGATGACACTACCTATCTCACAAGATTGCTGGGAGGATAGACAATCACAAAATTTGAGATTTATTTGCTCCATTTTAAAATTGTTTTCTCCTGTCCCCTATGGGTTTATTTCTTCTCATTAGAGGAAAAATAATTGTGGGTAAGTTGGTTCAGATTTTTCAGGATCAGAATAATTCCTTTAAAGTTTTTCTCTAAAAGTTCTCCATTAAAATTTTTATACTTCATTGAAATGTTTCAGACTTAAAAGGAAAAATCCAACTCCTTTCTTCTCAGACATCCTTAGAAAATTATCTCATAAAAGTTAACATTTGAATTAGTTCTTATTCTGGGGGGGGGCTCCAAAAACGGTTATGATGCAGGGGAAAATGTTTTGATTAAATGCTGGACTTGTTGTGTCTATTGGAGGCTAGACTTGCTGGTATCAGGGAAGAGCTGTGAGTTCAGCCCACACAGGGAGATGAAGGTGAGAAAATGCTGGTTGGGCAGGATGGATACCAGCAGGGAGTCCAGGAAAGCCTTTAATCTTGAAAGCCTTAGATGGAAGTTGTGATGGATTCTGACCACACCCAAATACAGTAGCACCTTAAATGGGTCAGGCAGATTAGGTTCAGAATACGACCTTGGAAGAAGGCAAGGGTGCAGAGATAAAGAGGAGTTGGAGGGTGATATAGGATGGCAATAATAATAATAATTGCAGCTAATGAATACTGAGCCACAGCATTATAATGTGTTAATGATAATAAAAATGGCTAGCATTTATTTGGGACTTACTATGGGTTGGGTGTCATGCTAAGTGCTATCTCATTTAATCTTCAACATAACCCTGTGTGACAGTTTCTATCATTATCCCTATTTTACAGACAAGGAAAGTACAGCTTCTTAATTTCAAGTAACTTCCCCAAGGAAGTAAAGGGTGAAGTAACAATCTGAACTCATCTCTGCTTAGTTATGAATGGTATTTCTTCTCCCCTGCTTTGCTATACTGTCTCCATATTAGTGAGGTTGCCAGAGCCCTTTGGCTTCTCAAAAGAGCTGCAGAGATCAGACATCAGACAGCAGAGGAATGAAGGTGGAGCAGTTAAGAGAGGGCATAGTTATTAAAGAGTTTAACTAGATTACATGAGGAAGGTGAAATTGCCATGTGGCTGTCTCTGGTTTAACCCATCACCATGGAGGCATCCCAAGCTCTTTTCTGGTCCTATCTACACTCAACATAACCAATGGGGACTCTGTTCTCTCAGTTGCCTATAAATGTGATTTTAAAAAGTGATGAAAGCTGAGGTTGGCATTGAGTTGCCAATATTTGAGAAATATAATGTCAAAGTTGGCCCCTTCCTTTCTTCTTAGAATATAGAGTGCAGAGGGAAAATAGGTGTAATGCCTAAAAGCTAGTATCCACTAGATTTAATGTCAGAACAATCTCACACTCAATGGACAAAATTTCAGCAAATATAATTTCAAAGCAATTCAAGTGTTTTATATGTATTCTTTTTTTAAATTTTTAAATTTATTTTTATTTATCTTTTAACACCTTTATTGGAGTATAATTGCTTTACAATGGTGTGTTAGTTTCTGCTTTATAACAAGGTGAATCAGTTATACATATACATATGTTCCCATATCTCTTCCCTCTTGCGTTTCCCTCCCTCCCACCCTCCCTATCCCACCCCTCTAGGTGGTCACAAACCACCGAGCTGACCTCCCTGTGCTATGTGGCTGCTTCCCACTAGCTATCTATTTTACGTTTGGTAGTGTATATATGTCCATGCCACTCTCTCGCTTTTCACAGCTTACCCTTCCCCCTGCCCATATCCTCAAGTCCATTCTCTAGTAGGTCTGTGTCTTTATTCCCATCTTACTCCTAGGTTCTTCATGACCTTTTTTTTTTTTTTCCTTAGATTCCATATATATGTGTTAGCATACAGTATTTGTTTTTCTCTTTCTGACTTACTTCACTCTGTATGACAGACTCTAGGTCCATCCACCTCACTACAAATATCTCAATTTCATTTCTTTTTATGGCTGAGTAATATTCCATTGTATATATGTGCCACATCTTCTTTATCCATTCATCCGATTCTGGACACTTAGGTTACTTCCATGTCCTGGCTATTGTAAATAGAGCTGCAATGAACATTTTGGTACATGACTCTTTTTGAATTATGGTTTTCTCAGGGTATATGCCCAGTAGTGGGATTGCTGGGTCGTATGGTAGTTCTATTTTTAGTTTTTTAAGAAACCTCCATACTGTTCTCCATAGTGGCTGTATCAATTTACATTCCCACCAGCAGTGCAAGAGGGTTCCCTTTTCTCCACACTCTCTTCAGCATTTATTGTTTGTAGATTTTTTGATGATGGCCATTCTGACCGGTGTGAGATGATAAAGGAAACCATAAACAAGACGAAAAGACAACCCTCAGAATGGGAGAAAATATTTGCAAATGAAGAAACTGACAAAGGATTAATCTCCAAAATTTACAAGCAGCTCATGCAGCTCAATATTGAAAAAACAAGCAACCCAATCCAAAAGTGGGCAGAAGACCTAAACAGACATTTCTCCAAAGAAGATATACAGATTGCCAACAAACAAATGAAAGAATGCTCAACATCATTAATCATTAGAGAAATGCAAATCAAAACTACAATGAGATATCATCTCACACCAGTCAGAATGGCCATCACCAAAAAATCTAGAAACAATAAATGCTGGAGAGGGTGTGGAGAAAAGGGAACCCTCTTCCACTGTTGGTGGGAATGTAAATTGATATATGTACTCTTATATTTCCTAAGTATCACGATTCTTAGAATCTCCATTCAATTCTAAGTATCTCCAATTTCCTGTCCCATCCCCTGCCTTCATGTACAGTGGTTCAAAACTCCCTCTGTGACTTTTCTTCTAGCCTACGTCTGCATACTCTTGTCTTTTCCCTCTGTATCACAGAGCTTCTCCTCTCATGGTGGAGGACACGAAGAGAGTGAGAGGGTCAAGGTCGAATCCTCATTAGTGGGCTGCAGAGGAGGAAACCTGGAAAATCCTTACCTTAATAACTTGGCCTCTAATACAAGTACGGTTGAGTGCCAACTCTTGAAACAGGGAGTGAGGGTGTGTAGGGCAGCTGCTTTCACATATGGCATGGAAAGCATTGCGGTGGCACTCATAGACCAGTTTGCCATCTCTGACATGCAGGCCCTCAGTTTCTGATTATCCAGAGAATCATGAAAGGCTATTAGTTTAATTTTTCACTGGAGAATGCTCTTAATGTAGGCAGGCTCACTGAGGCAGCTCTCAATCATGCTCGAATATTCACTTCAGGACATGTTTGGCCTCTAGAAGTAATTCATACTCAGTGGTCCAGAAAGAAGAACCCCCAGTAGGAAAACTGAAAGTATCTTTCTCTCATACAAAACAAAGTGTATTATTGCTTCAAGCCAAACTCCTACAGTCCATAATTGTATCTCATTAAGGTTCCTTAACCCTAGCGTTACTGCAGTCTTGCTCAGTACAGAAGGCAAACATTTATTAATTTGAGGCCAGATGGAAAGCTTGGTAGATTTTACTACTATGCCCAAGAAAGCACTTTTAAAAAATATAATTGCTGCTTAGTAAATTGAATGCATACTTTGATTGCAGTACTTTCCTACTCAGGTTTAGTGCATCGTTTATGGAACTAAAGCCACATTGCAAGTGTTATGAGTCAGCTAACGTTTTAAGGTAAGAACTTGTAGATAATTCCAGATCTATGCACACAGTTTTAAAAAGGGATGTGATAAGTATATTTTTGGAAGATGGCTTACTTGTAAGAAACAAGATTTATACTATTGGAGTGGAAAATTAAAAAAAATAAGGTTGATTTAATTTACTTTTCTATCTATATAAATAAGGGATACACACAAGCTGACCCGGAGTTTAGTGGTCTCATAAAATAGCAGGATTTATATGTGGGCTGAGAGACTGTGATCATATATATGCTTGGTTTTATAGAATAAGCTGCAACAATAACAGTAATAAAAGAGACCATAAATGACTAAAACACCACAGTAACCAGAAACCTCACTGGGACCAACAATCCAACAGACAGTTTCCCCATAAAACCTTTTATCTGAATGCCTAATATGTAGGTAAAATGGAAATTTGTGTTTCATGTTTGAGGCACCAACTGATAATTTATATCCACTGTCCATTTTTCTCCATTTTCCTTTAGTAATAGAACCTTTCAGATTTTGGCTGGGCACATTGCTAACAAGGTAATGACTAAGTTCCTGAGGCTCTTTTGTAATTAGATAGAGCCATCTGACTAAGTTCTAGACAATGGGACTTGAGAAGATGTGATTTGTGCAACTTCTACCAAATACCCTGTAGATGAAGAAGCGTGCTTATTCTTCTGCCTCTCTCCTACTTGCTGGATGCAGACATGAGGATGAGTGTGGGGCAGCCACTTTGGAAGCAGAGATGGACACTGCACATTGAGAATGGTGGACCTTCTCTCTCCTAGACCTTGTGCACCATTCCTGGGCTATTGCGTGAGAAAGACACTTCTATCTTGAAACTATGTGTTTGTGTTCTCTTTATTATAAGAACATAGAGTGTGCCATAATTAATATAGAATTCTAATATTTTGTGCCCATTCATTGGGAGATGGTTGCCAATGAGAAATCGAGTCCTTTCAACAGAGGCCATTGGAAGGAGAAGGACCCTCTTCCAGTCAGCACTGTGCCTTCCAAATGGTGATGCTATAAAAGCTCATCAGAATCAAAGGGAAGACGCCATTCATTGTGTAAAATGTTAGGGAAAGCCTCCCAGAATAAGTGACATTTGTACTGAGGTTTGAATGATAAGTTGGCATTTGCCAGCTGGGGCGTATCTGAACCAAGACATGGAAGGATGTGGCTAAAACTGTAGAGGTTCTGGTGAGATTGTAAAAGTCATTCTTTGAGGCAGCACTTGTAAGACCACTGTATGTCTTGTTAGGGAGCTTGCACTTTATTCCATAGGCAATGGAGAATTGTCAAACAATTTAAATTATGGAATTAAAGTATCAAATCTGTGTTTAGAAAAAATACTCTGGCAGCACTGAAGGAGAAAAGTTGGAATGGGGAGAAAGTGGAGGCAGGGCACCACGGTTTCCAAAGTCCTCTCATTCACCTAATTCTTGCCAAGGATACTTTCTATCTGCCTATCATCTATCTATCTATGTATCTATCTATCTATGTATCTATCTAATTTACACTGTGTATTTCAAAATTTGGCTTCAGTGTATTATATTTTTTAACATGTATTAGAAACACATATTTTATTTTTAAAAAGTTTGTATATGTACCTCTTTAAACTATCCTGTGTACCTCCATGGTACACACAGCATACTCAGGACAAATACTCAGCTGGTACACATTGGTATACCTTTTATTTGTTAAAATATTGAAATAACATCCTTCAAGCCTGTTAAATTGCTTTCCTGAGCTCCTGAGTGTCCCACTCCCACAGCTCTGGCTACCTGATGTACCCCTAGGAACACAGGACCTTCTCTTGATCTAGCAACCGGTGTGTCTGCAGGGTCCTGTCCTGTACTGGAGCTAACTTCTGCTCTGATTGGTCAAGCCTAGTTATAATTATTATTTTTTTATTTTTAAAAACATCTATTTATTTATTTATTTGGCTGAGCTGGGTTTTAGTTGCAGCACGCAGGATCTTCGTTGCTGCGTGTGGGATCTTCCTTGCAGCATGTGGGATCTTTAGTTGTGGCATGCGGGCTCTTAGTTGTGGCATGCGAGATCTAGTTCCCTGACCAGGGATCCACCCTGGTCCCCTTCACTGGGAGCGTGGCATCTTAAGCACTGGACCACCAGGGAAGTTCCCAAGCCTAGTTATAATTAGTTTTAAAATATTTTGAATAGCAACGCTGGAAGCACATGTAGAGATCATAAAGTATTTTTGCTAAAAAACAGCAGGAGAAAAGGGAACAAATTTGAGACAAGTTTTGAACATAAAATGTAGAGAACTTGGTGACTGATTAAATGTGGGAGTGAAGAAGAGGAAGTGTTAAAAAATCTGGGGTTTTAGTTTGTGTAAGTAGATAGTTGGTGATGACATTAGAAAATTGATACAGGTTGCACAAACTTGTAGAGCAGAGATGATAAGTTTGGTTTAAGATTTATGGAAATTAAGATGCCTTTACAGCATCCATGTGGAGACAGTTCAGAACTGATTGGATACATTGGTGTGCTGGTAAATGTTTAACAAGTGACTCTCAAACAATAAAGAAAGCTGTTTTCAGGGGTAGCATTTGTTCATTTCTATGGTGTAAATACTCACACCATGTTGTGCTCAACTGTAAGCTACCAATGTAATATCACTAATGCCGAGTTGGGAAGAGATGGGCACAATCTGCTCTCACAAGCCCTCTCCAGCCATCATGGGTTGGATATAAAGCTTTGGATCTCAGCATGAGGTCTGAAGATGGTACATAGATTTGGCAGTCAACAAATTGTGTGTGTTTTAAAATCCTTAAAATGGGGGCTTCCCTGGTGGCGCAGTGGTTGAGAGTCCGCCTGCCAATGCAGGGGACACGGGTTCGTGCCCCAGTCCGGGAGGATCCCACATGCCGCGGAGCGGCTGGGCCCGTGAGCCATGGTCGCTGAGCCTGCGCGTCCGGAGCCTGTTTTCCGCAACGGGAGAGGCCACAACGGTGAGAGGCCCGCGTACCGCAAAAAAAAAATTAAGCGTGATTGTCTTTTAATTGGAACATTCATCCCATTTGCTTAAAAATTTTTTTTCTTGCTATATATTTTTATTATTGTTTTTAATTTAATTCTTTTGAAGTATAGTTGATTTATAATGCTGTGTTAGCTTCAGGTGTACAGCAAAGTGATTCCGTTTATATATATATATATATATATATATTTTTTTTTTTTTTTTTAGATTATCCCATTTGCTTTTGTCTCAACCCAGATCCAATCAGGAGACAGAAACTACACAATAGTTTGAATAGTTATGATTTAACATCAAGCATTATGAACTATTTATAGCAGATTAGCTATGAAGAGGCAATAAAGGAGATCTCTAAAGAATACCCCAGGGCTGAGGGAGAGAATCCAAGGAAGGACACACTTGGACCCCCTCCTCTGACCCACACGAGGCTAGGATTCAGACGTTGTTGAAGAGGATATGGCTGCCGCCCACCATGGCTGGTGGTGAAAGTCTTTGGGTTATTTTGGGCCAAAGTTGGTCCACATTTGATGGGCCAAGTTAGTTAGCAGGGAAACGTGGGCTGAGACTTGCAAGAAGAAAATTGTTAACATACACAAATAAACTCATTCATATCACGAACAAGGAGAAAATATGTAAAACTACTATAGTTCTTATTTCTGTAATTATTTATGAGGTTCCTTCTACTACCCATTATATATTTTTTCTTTCCCCTCAGCCAGAACCTCAGTTGGTTGGGGTTCTTTCCCAGGTGGAGTGACCCAAACCTTCATTCCTGAGGAATCCAAATTCACAATTGTCCTGCCTTTTTTGGTTGCTGTAGTTTTCCATTAATTTTTACTAGTATTGGGCACAGAACTATTATGAGGTGCCCTGGAAACCCCTGGTTCTAGACACAGGCTTCCTTGCCTTTGTTGTGTGGAAACAACTTGATTTCCCCTTGGAAATCAGAATCAGTCTCTCTAGGAGTAGATTTACTACCTTTTGTACCTGCTGGGTCAGTGGCATAAAAAGCATCTAATGGCCAGGTGGCAGTCTCATTTTCCAATGAATTCTGTGACTCCATGGATGGTAGTTATGGTGGTAGTATTATAGGGAGGGATAGCAAATCCATATCGAGAATATATGTCTATTCCCGTGAGAATGAATCTCTGTCCTCTCCATGATAGAAGCAGTGTAGTATAATCAACCTGCTAAGAGTTTACTGGCTGGTCCCTCCATGGAATGCTGCCGTACTGGGGACTCAGTGTTGAACTCAGCAGTAGTTTTGGCAAGATCAGCTTCGGTAAGGGGAAGTCCATTTTGTTGAGCCCAGGCTTAACCTCCAACCCTGTCACCATGGCCACTTTGTTCATGGGCCTAAAGAGAAAGCACTGTGTCTTGGGAAAGAAGCTGACTGACATCCACATACCACATCATTTTGTGCGCCTGGTTAACAGCCCACTCTGCAGTGGAAACCCATGGGTGGGTATTCAAATAGGGTACAAATATCTTCACAGTCCGTCCATTCTAAGGAGTCCATCTACAATAGCTCTTCCCCAGAATTCCTTGTCACCAATTTTCCAATCTTGTTCTTTCTAAGTCCCTGACCAGAAAAAACATCATTTCCCACAGCTCTCTCTCTCTCTACGTTCTATAACTACTTCCTTTCTCCACCCTTTTAGGGCTAGGGCTGAAAATGGAAACCCAACAACCTATTGTTCATCCTGTGGTACTGCCTCATCTCTCACTGGTTTCCCTTTATGCTACCCAGGCCTTTATAAATGGTACCCTCACTGATCACGCCTCAGTCATGCCACTTGAATGAGCCATGTGTTACTTTCTTGTCCCTTATTGACATAAACCCGGAGTGCTGAGCTCCTCTGTCTGGATTTCCATTTTCTCATAGTAATACTTATGTAACTTGCTAGTGTGCCAATGTTTTCAAACTGAACTTTAATATATTTTGTTCAGTTCCTCTAGTTATCCTTATCAGAGGGGTAACTAATGTGCCATTACTTAATATACTGTTATTAGAAGCAAAATTTGCCTCACTCTTTATTTTTATTTTTAATTTTTTAAAACATCTTTATTGGAGTATAATTGCTTTACAATGGTGTGTTAGTTTCTGCTTTATAACAAAGTGAATCAGCTATACATAAACATATATCCCCACATCTCTTCCCTCTTGTGTCTCCCTCCCTCCCACCCTCCCTATCCCACCCCTCTAGGTGGTCACAAAGCACCGAGCTAATCTCCCTGTGCTATTCGGCTGCTTCCCACTAGCTATTGGTTTTACATTTGGTAGTATATATAAGTCCATGCCACTCTCTCACTTCATCCCAGCTTACTCTTCCCCCTCCCTGTGTCCTCAAGTCCATGCCTTTATTAAAGTTTTATCATACATGATTTTGTCTCTAAACAATCCATTCTTGATTTTGTATATTTTGAATGTATTGTTGAGCCATACTGCATATAGGTTTCTGAGATGTGCTTTTCTCATTCATCATTATGTTTTGAGATTCCCCCATTTTGATTTGCAGAGCTGTAGTTTATTCATTGCACTGTTTGACTAATCCAAAATACGCTTCTCTCTCTTCCTATTGTTTATCACTCTTCATCTTCATTTTTCCTAGTTTCTTGGTCTCAGTGTCACTTTGGCTTTATACTTTATCTTCTACCCTTGCCTGAGGTCTCTTGTTTGACATGTGTAATATCTGATTTGGAATAGTCTCCACAGCTGTGCCTTTGTTACCATTTCAAGATTTGTTATCTTTGCCTCATGCATTCCTTGGGTGAGATATTCCACGCCAACCCTCATCTCCCTGCTCCTCCCCTCAAGACCTTATCTTCTGGATAATTTTTCTTTCATGTATTTAAGTTGATATCCACTTTATTCCTCTCTTGATGGTCAGTAACTTATTTAGCCAAGAGAAGACTTAAGGATGCAATGCAATTGTTTCTTCCTTCTGCTCAGAGGAATTACCATGCTTTTCATTTATAAAATGTAACATATTATAAAAGAGGAAGACATAGTGGTTTGGAAATAAGCTACCTGGCTATTGCAAAGTTCATATACATAAAATAAGTTACAAAGGAATTGATGATAGTTTTATTAAAGGATTCATCATGTGATAAGTTTAAAATAGCAAATTTCTTCAATGCATTTAATATATAACTTGATGTATAAAAAATCAATTTACACTGCCACCAAGAAGTAAATCTATCAAGTAAAGCAAGGTACATCTGAAATCATATTTAGAAATACAATCACTCTTTCCATAGTCTGCCTTTTATTTAATATACAAAACTGTCTTCCCCCTTGAGGGAAAAATGAAATAAATTTTATGACTTTTGACCGCTAGCATCTTTTACTGAGAAGCAAAGACATACAGAGCTAAGAGAATTCAGAAAAAGCACAATGAAAACATAACTTTAAATAATTTCTAAAAATGGCAGGTGTTAAGTCTTAGGAAAGGATTATGTTGTTGTGGGTGTTGAGAGTTTCAAACTCTTGAATGGAGAGACATATAATATTCTGACTCTTCTGTGTTGGTCCTGAGCTTTTCCTCTTCATATCTCACATTTAGATGGCACAAGGAGTGTATCTTAAACCATCAGTAGCATAGCATGCCCTCTAAGCTTGGTTGCTAGCTGAGAACTGCTTGTGAGTCAATGAGACAAAACTGATTAAAAATTAGATTTAGATGAATGGATAAAGAAGATGTAGCACATATATACAATGGACTATTACTCAGCCATAAAAAGAAGTGAAATTGAATTATTTGTAGTGAGGTGGGTGGGCCTAGAGTCTGTCATACAGAGTGAAGTAAGTCAGAAAGAGAAAAACAAATACCATATGCTAACGCATATATATGGAATCTAAAAAAAAAAAATGGTTCTGAAGAACCTAGGGACAGGACAGGAATAAAGATGTAGACGTAGAGAATGGATCTGAGGACACGGGGTGGGGGGAAGGGTAAACTGGGACGAAGTGAGAGAGTGGCATTGACATATATACACTATCAAATGTAAAATAGATAGCTAGTGGGAAGCAACTGCATAGCACAGGGAGATCAGCTCAGTGATTTGTGACCACCTAGAGGGGTGGGATAGGGAGGGTGGGAGGGAGACGCAAGAGGGAGGGGATATGGGGATATATGTATACGTATAGCTGATTCACTTTGTTATACAGCAGAAACTAATACAACATTGTAAAGCAATTATACTCCAATAAAGATGTTAAAAAATAGAATAAAATATGGAATATCTAATCAATAAATTTTCCCTAATCTGTGTAATTTCTTGTCATAATAATTTAATGAATCTCTTATTATAGGTAAGGTTGCAAAACTGAAGACAAATACATTCTTGAAACAGAAGTTATATAATATTAAAAAAAATTCAACTCCAAAAAAAATCCAACAATTTTTTTAAAGTACACTGGAAATTGAGATGGAGTGGGGAGGGAAGTTAAAGTAGGCTAAAGTCCCTCATTTATATAGTGGGTAGTAAAAAATGCTATTTAATTCTTGATGGTGTTTATCTTGGAATATTTGCTAAAGAAAGTTTGGAAATTCCTTAATGGTAAAAATCTGTAGGCAGACAATAAGTACAATTATTAAATTTCAAATGATTAGAGTAGAAAAAAATCCTATAGAAACAAAAGAATAGTGAGGAAGCATAGAAAATAAAAGCATAAAACAAAATATTATAAGAGCAAATATTTAAATTGTGACATTAATGGGAATGTATTAAAATTCTATTAAATGGCCAAGATACTCAGCCTCACTCGATCAAAGAGTTAAATGTAAAAAAAGTCACCTATTTTCTTCCCTAATTTTTTAGCATGATTTTCAAGATAGGGAAAGAGTTTTCATTCATAAACATATTGGGAAATTTGATTTAAAAAGTCAACATTGGGCTTCCCTGGTGGCGCAGTGGTTGACAGTCCGCCTGCCAATGCAAGGGACACGGGTTCGTGCCCCGGTCCGGGAAGATCCCACATGCCGCGGAGCGGCTGGGCCCGTGAGCCATGGCCGCTGAGCCTGCGCGTCCGGAGCCTGTGCTCCGCAATGGGAGAGGCCACAACAGTGAAAGGCCCGCGAACCGCAAAAAAAAAAAAAAAAAAAGTCAACATATTTGATTATTTATATAAAATTATCCTGTACATCACATTTCATAACAACCAAAATTAAAGACAAAATACAAACTGAGATATCTATAACAAATATGAATGTTAAAATTCCTAATATATAAAATTCTTACAAATCAACGATTAACATACAAAAACCTAAAAAAAATGGGGAAAAGACATGATTGAAATAATAATGGTGAATAACTATAAGAAAGTGTTTAATTCACTATTAATCATTGGCAAGGCATATGTAAACAAATTATAAATTTTCATTTATGAAATTGGCAAAGAATAAAAATACTGTATTATTCAATGCTGATCAGGGTTTGCAGAGACTGATACTATTTTACTCTGGTTGAAGCATTAACTGATACATGCTTTTTGAAAAGCAGTTAGTCCATATGTATCAAGAAGAGTAGTTTTCTACTGTTTACTCAGTAATTTCACTTTCAGGCATCTGTCACAAAGAAATAAGCAGAGATACGGACAAAAGTCAATATATAGGTTACAATTAAGACATTCATTTTAGCATAACTTATAGGAAAAAATGAAAATAATCTTAATTTTTTAAATTAGGAGAATATTAATATAGATTAAGGAATATCACATAAAAGACTACGATTAAGTCATTGAAATTATGTTGCCAAGTAATATTTCCCCTTCAATAAGAGGGGGAAAAAGAAAATAGGAGACCAGTCTTTCTGCAGGGTTTCCTCCAAGTGTCTCTGGATGTTTGTTTTTGCTTGTTTCCTTTTATATGTTTTCCAAAATTTCTTCAATGATCATATACTATTTTCATAATACCAACATTTTTATGTAAATAATTAATATGCAGTAGTTTCTGTGAGGGCTCTTGTTTCTGTTTACTCAAGTAATAACCCAAGAAAGTTAGTGGAAATGTGAATGCTACCATTCTGGACATCCTCCCCATTCAACCATGTCCAGATAGAGATGCTAACTAGGTCACTGTCTGACTGATTTTTCTATTCTTCTACTCACTGATGTCAGGAGAAGTAACTGATACAGTGGGGTAACCAGGCATGGTGAAAAGCCAAACTGGTCCATGCTGAAAAGACAAACTGGTTCTTTTTTTGATTTTATCCTTTGACATTCTTCTTTCCAGCCATGTAGATATCAAAGTTTTGAGATTCTGTGCTATGCTGGTCACTGAAGGTTGATTTTGATTGCCATAATTACCAGAATCATAAAGTAGTTGGGTTATGAGTCTTCAAGGTATTTTTGAGGTAATAAATAAATATCAAAGCTTGAATTATTTTGATGATATGAATCAGAGAAATCATCAGAGAATCATCAGAGGCAGAGCCTCTGGGTTGGGGAGAGCACCTCTGGCCATCATCTTGTCTTATTGGGACCACTAACTTTGTAACATCATTGGAATACCTTGTTAGATCATTCTGAAAAGGAAGTTTTATCAAAAATACATCAAGGGCTTCCCTGGTGGCGCAGTGGTTGAGAGTCTGTCTGCCGATGCAGGGGACACGGGTTCGTGCCCCTGTCCGGGAAGATCCCACATGCCGCAGAGCGGCTGGGCCAGTGAGCCATGGCCGCTGAGCCTGCGCGTCCGGAGCCTGTGCTCTGCAGCGGGAGAGGCCACAACAGTGAGAGGCCCGCGTACCGCAAAAACAAACAAACAAACAAACAAAAATACATCAAACGTCTGGTTGATTGCATTCAGTTGAAATTAAAAAAGACTTCGTTTAAAATTTTTTTTTCTACAGCATCATTTTCTGTTGATTAGCTGATCCCAAATGACCAGTTTGACAGAATATTTTCCAAATTCCAATCATGTGATTTTATTATGTAAAAATCAGCATTCAATGAGTAGGTAAACTTGGATAAAATAAAAATTCTTTTTTTCTTTCCTTTCTTTTCCCCCTTCCTCCATTCCTCTTTCTCTTCATCCATGCCTTCTTAACTTCTTTTCCTTTGGATTTGGCTTTGAGAAGGGCTGTCCTACTTCTTGGAAAAATTATACTCATTTCGAAGGCAAAAAGCTTCACTGCTTCCTTGTCTCTCAAACCTCTGAGAGGACTAAGAGCTTCTCCTTTTCTGCAACTCCAGGGCTTTGGAAATGATGCAGGCATATGCCTCACATGTGTCAGAGCTGAGTTGTGTCTTTTTCACTAGACACAAGCAGGGTGGTTGTGCTCAGTTTATGTTCCCAGAGCTCAACCAATGTCTGGCGCAAAGCTGGTCCTTCATGAATGGTGAAGGAGTTTTGTTTTATGGTGATGACATGCTTTTGAAAATATGTAGACCCTCCTTGTTATTTCATTTGTAGGAAAACTTTGAGAATGGAAGAAGAAAAATATCCAAGACCTTTGCATTCTATTACCTCTAGATATTTAAATATAAACTGGAAATAGTCAACATCCCTTAGAAAAGAAAAGCAGCGATGATTAAGTTGAACAAAACAAATATTAAGGTTTCAAAGTATGTGGGAGTTTCTTTGTTAGATTTATTCCCCACTTTTATCAATAGGTTCAAAAAAATAATGTAAGATCTTTGGTGAATCTTAAAATATAGCTGAACTTCTGATACAAAATTTATCTTCTTGCAGAAAAATTTTTTCCTTGCTTGGGCATCACATTTCCCTTAGGGAGGATAAAAGGGAATCAATGTAGTTTTTCCTTCCCTTTAAGAATAGGAACAAATAAATACTAAAATATTCTGACAGGTATTTATTACTTGCCTGTAAAGGACATGCATTGTTGGGAAATTATAAACTACAATTGGTTATGATTTTTAACATTTTGCACTTGCATATTTCCATAAAGTTCTATAACATAACAGTAACTAAATTATAAGCCTCTTGGAAAAATCTAGATATTATTGTTTATCAGTTAAGAGGATTTTGAGGTAGGGCTAGATTATGAAGAAAAGAGGTAGAGGCTGGTGACTAAGCCTATGAAATTCATCTTAGCCAGGCAGCCTGTTGAAAGCCTGGCAATTGGTTAGCACAGACATTTCAAGAATCTGCTCTAGGTAGGAGAGACCAAGAAGCTGCAGCAAGTTTATCAATACAAAGCACTGTGGCCATTCTCTCTCAATAAGCTGCTCAATGGAGAATGCTGTTTTGATGAACAAGCTAGGGAGCATTGTATAAAAGGCAATTTCTTGAAGGCTGAGGTTTTTTCATACATTTATCTCTTGTGTTGTAAAACAGATCCCCTATGTGATTAGGTGTGCTGTAGTGCTGCATAAGAATCATATTCTATTACTGTAGGACTCAAAGGGCAGAAACAGGGTATAGATGGAGACAATGCCAATATTCTGCAGACATTGGGGTAGAAGTCAGATCCCTGGCATAGGAACAATGAGAGAAGACCAATTGTAGAAGCTGCAGGGACAATGAAGTGACTTGAAGTCAAATAGCTATTATCACTTGCTTGGGAGGGCGTGACATAGAGAAGGAAGGGACCCTGAGAGGCAGAAAAATCCAGCCTGGGCTCTTCTATACACATAGCAAAGGAATGATAAACTAATCAGGTTATTTCAAAAGATTAGAGGACTTTTACCTAGGAAATCACTATATTTGAGGCAAATGATTTTTCATTCCCTCTGAAATTCCAGATAATTACTTTATTTTCCACTTTGTAATATATGTGCATATAATATTTTTTCTTTGTATAATGTTTATCAAAACTACAGCAAAATGATGATTCTGTGGTTGAATGCTCACCTTCTCCCTAGAAAACTAAACTGAATTGGTTAAGGAATTGGCAGATTGTTTATTCCAAGTACCCAGGTTGGTGTAATTTTGTGAGCTTTGAGAGCATATTTCTCGCCTTGAAAAATCTAAAAATTGGGTTTCCCTGGTGGCACAGTGGTTAAGAATCCGCCTGCCAATGCAGGGGACACGGGTTCGAGCCCTGGTCCAGGAAGATCCCACATGCCACAGAGCAACTAAGCCTGTGCGCCACAACTACCGAGTCTGCGCTCTACAGTCCGCAAGCCACAACTACTGAAACCTGTGTGCCTAGAGGCCGTGCTCTGCAACAAGAGAAGCCACCGCAATGAGAAGTCCACGCACCACAAAGAAGAGTAGCCCCTGCTCGCCGCAACCAGAGAAAAGCCCCCGCGCAGCAACGAAGACCAAACGCAGCCAAAAATAAATAAATAAAATAAATAATTTTTAAAAAAATCTAAAAATTGATGGCCAATTTATCCAGAGTTGATATGATTGAAGAGATATTTACTAATGTTATTCCCAATCAAATGACCATTTATTCGAATTGTTGACAAATGTTTATTTATAAAGTGCACTGGTTTAGGTGGTGGGACAAAGCAATGAACATAGGAGAAATTGTCTGTTTTTGGGGACCTCATTTTTTTTTTTTTTTTCCCGGTACGCGGGCCTCTCACTGTTGTGGCCTCTCCCGTTGCGGAGCACAGGTTCCGGACGCGCGGGCTCAGCGGCCATGGCTCACGGGCCCAGCTGCTCTGCGGCATGTGGGATCTGCCAGGACCAGGGCACGAACCCGCGTGTGGATCTCATTTTTATTCTCATTGATACACTAAATATCAATGGGAAATAACAAGGCAATAGAGATGACTCAAGATCTTGAGTTAGAACACTTGTAAACTGATCTCAGTTTCCTATAAAATGGAATTTTTTCTTTTGGTTTGCTTTTAGAATAGTGATCAGTAGAAGATATTGGTCAATAGCAAATGCTCAGGATTCAGGCTGTCAACATTCAAATTTCAATTCACTTCTTACTAGCTGCGTGATTTTGTGCAATTTACTTAACCTTTTTGTACTGAAGTTCCTAGTTGTAAAATGGGGATGATTTAAGTTTATCTGTGTTGTAGCATTCTGTGAGGGCTTAAAACCGGTCTCAATAACTGTGCACAGATATTATGATAACCGATTTCCCACGTATGGAAGTGTAAGGATCAAACGGATTGAATGTGAATCTCCAGGGAAAGAGCAAAGCACTAGACACGTGATTCATTTCACTCATTCATATTTGAGTGCCATGTACTGTGTTATAAGCTGGCAGGTGGGAGGGAATGAGTGCAAGACGGTGCTTACACTCAAGGAACTCACAGTCTAATGGAGGATAAAAGGCACATTCTTGAAAAATTTTTGTATAGTATTATGGTTCAAGAAATGTTTCTTAATGTTACTGTTCAAAGAATAGAAGGAGAAATTTTTGAATTATATGAGTTAAATAGGTATGGAGTCTGGAATCTATCTTCTCCTCAGACATTTAGCTGATCCCCCAGGCTGAGTGCCACCCCTCACCCAGTCTTCAGAGCCACCTAGTACCTTCAATTCCCAAACCCTTCTGGGGTTCTGCAAGACAAACTGGCTTACTTGTAGTTGGCCTACCCTCTGCAGGCGCTTACATTTCAGCATTTCTTCCTTTTGGAAATCAGTTGCCACTCACGTTTGATTACCACATTTTACATTTTGTTGACTTACATCGTCTGCTGTCACTTCTTCTGCAGTTCTCCCTGTCCTTGAGATTTTTTTCCTTTAAAAAATTTCCGTGTTGTCATCTCAGTGGGATTTTGGGAGCCAGGGCAGTGGCGGGGTAAGTGTGTGCAATTGAAACATGAAACTGAAGTCTTTATGTAGAATTATACATGAAACTGAAGTCTTTA